>NC_142527.1:21177700-21447700 GCF_964205215.1 Stylophora pistillata | reverse complement strand
CATTTGAAACGAGAAGATTTAAGAACATGTTGGGACAGGTGACGTAACACTACTGAATGAGGTTAAGGGGCAACAAAAATGGGCTTTATTCCTGAGACCTTTTTGTTTCTTGCTGCATAGTAATGCGTCGAACACCTATAGCTAACAAAAACGTTTCTCTGTGGACTTAGTTTATCTCTGGTGGAGATCGAAAAATAACTTTAAAGTTAATGTTCTTTGCCAGCTTTTTCGTCAATTTTTCCTCCTTTTGTTGTTTTTGCCAAGTTTTGTTTCCCTTTCGCATAAGTACACTGATACGACTTGATTGCATAACTTGCGCCGTACTTTTTGGATAATCTCTCAATCAAAATTAGTCCAAATTCTTGGAAAAGGGTAATTTACTACACGGTTATAGAGCGCGATTGTTGTCTGTAATTTTCTCGGAATTATGTCAAACACTGAAGGAAAGTGGTAAAGATGTTACGCAAATTGGCATTAACAAAACCTGTCTGCCTCGTGCTTCAATTCATAGCATTGTGTTTAAGGAAAAACCTAAACATTCTCTTGTGGACCTTTTTTTTCTTCTCTGAAGGAAATTTCAAAAGAAGGATAAAAAGTTATTTGTTAGCTACTGCCATTTTTGGTTTCCTCTTTTTTCCCGTTTTTGCTTAATTCTCTTCTCTCTCGTACCTGTGGTTTATCCTGTTATCAAAATAACTCCGAATTCTCTGAGAAGGATTAGTTGTCACGTGGTTATGGAGTGCGATTGTTTTCTGTAATTTGTTGAAATCATGCCATTAGAAACAAAAGGGTTTAAAAAAGTGTTAAAACTAGAGACGCAACACAGCTGAATGAGGTTAAGGGGCAACCAAAATGAGCGTTATCATTGAGACCTGTTGGCTCCTTTCTGCGTAAAAATTTATTGAAAAACCAACGGAAACATTTCGTTGAGGCCGTTTTTTCTCTCTGGTGGAGATCGAAGGAGTATTTTAAGTTTTCTGTTAGCTACTGCGTCTGTTTCTTCCTCCATTTTTGTTTTCGTTTAGTTTTGTTTCTCTTTAGCATTAGTTGCACCCAGCTTTTTGGATTATCCTGTTAATCAAAATACGTCCGAATTTTTGGAAAAGAGTTAGTTGTCACACTGTTATAGAGCGCGATTGCTGTCTGTAATCTCTCGAAATTATGTCATTAGAAACAGGACAATTGTAGATGTTAAGGTTAATGACGCAATACTGAAGAAAAGAGGTTATAAAAATGGCATGAACGAAAACTGTTTGCTTCTTTCTTCATAGGAATGTGTCTAAAGACCAACCAAAACACCTGTGCACCTCGAGCTCTTTTTCTTCTCCGAGGGAGTTCGAAGAAGGATCTTGCGTTACTTTTTAGCTACTGCGTCAGTCGTTTTTCTCCCGTTTTATTTCGCTTAGTTATGTTCGTTTCTCGCATTAGTACCCTGATTCTACGATATGCATAGCGTGCGCCATACTAGCTTATCCTCTAACCAAAATAACTCCGAATTCTTGGAAAAGTCTTAGTTGTGACGATATTATCGAATATCGGATTAAAAGAGGGCGACTGTTACCTGTGAATTGTTGAAATCATGCCATTAGAAACAAGAGAATTTTAAAATATGTATAGACTGGTGATGAAACCTATCAAAAAGAGGTTAAGGGGCAGCCAAAATGGGCATTTTTAAAAACAGTTTGCTGCCGGGCTCGTAGCAATGTGTTGCAAGACCAACAGAAACATTCCTTAGCGGACATTTTTTCTTCTCTGAAGGAGGTCGAAGAAGGATTCTACTTGGTAGCTACTGCGTTTGTTGCTACTTCCGTTTCTCTTTCCCTACTTTTGCTTCTTGTTCGCATTAGTGCTCTGATACTTTTATAACACTTGGCGTGCGGCGTGCCTGTTGGATTATCTTGCTATCAAAATAATTCCGAATTCTCGGTGAGGAATAGTTTCCACCCTGTTATCGAATATCGCTAAATCGAGGATGAAAAGTGCGATTGTTGCCTGAAATTTATTGAAATTAAACTAAATTACCATAAGAAACAGGGCGAATGTAGACCATATTAAGGCTGGTTGCGTCACACTGCTGGAGAGGTAGTTTGCCGAATTGAAAACCACTTGCGAAGTAACAAGTTGAAAGAGCAACTAAAGTAGGGCAATTACACTACAGCATGGTTTTGCTTATATTTAAGACAGTCATTGCAAACCAATTCGAGTCCCTGAGCCAAACTTTAATAATTGAACCCGGGCATTGTTCTGGCTGCAACATAACCAAGGTGAAAATGAATTATCAGAGGCAAGAAGAAAGGCCATTAGTACTAAGAAAGCCTAGTTGTCGCGGAGTAATCGAGTATTGCTAAAACGGGTTTAAAAAGCGCGATTGTTGCTTTTGAATTGTTGAAATTAATCCATGAGAAACAGGATGATTGTAGAACATGCTAACACATAACACTGGCGAAGGGACATTAAGGAGTTGCCAAAATGTGCCGTATTCAAAATTGTCTGCAACACAAATGTCCTAGTATATTATCGTAGACATAAAAAAGGGCCATCGGTTGTTAGAGGGCTTATTTGTCACGGAGTTAGCGAGTATCGCTAAAAACAAGGTTAAAAAGCGCGATTGTTGCTTGTAAATTGTTGAAATAACTCCATAAGTGACAAGCGATTGTAGAACATGTTTAGACTGGTTCGTAACACTGGTGAAGGTAAATTAAAGAGTAGCCAAAATGCACCGTATCAAAAACCATCTGCGTAGGAATAAGTTGAAAGAAAAACAAAGTAAAAAAGGGTCAATTAACTACTAGTCTTGCTAAATTTAAGAGCAAAGACAAAAACAAAATTATACCCACTACAGGCCATAATGCGTGCGGTGCATAAACAGTAACAAAAGTAATTCCATGATTTATTTCCTTTTTCTTCAAATCCTCTGTTACTTCGGGGAAAAAGAATAGAACTACAATGAAAGGCAAAGTCATGGCACACTTAACTGCAATAAGAAAAGATGAAATCCTTACCGACTACCTCTGCTACTGATATTTTTTTCTATAACGTTCCTATTTCTCCCCCTTTCCCTCAATCAATGCTGCCTGGTGTTAAAATATGGTTTCTCAATTCTTAAAACAATGTTTGAGGGAAAATGAGAGGCTTTCAAGTAACTTAGGGGATATTTCTTTTTATCACATGATGCCAACTACTCTTGCCTCACTTTGTTATTATTTTAATGAGGTCTGGGGCGAGTAATCCGGTTTTGGTTCTCTGAATAGTTTTTTCTTTTTTTTTTATCAATCACGCTTATCCAAAGGAACACCCACTGCACTTGATCTTAATTATATCTTAGTTTTCTTCGAGGAATAATTTGAAATTGGACGTTTTTAAAATTTTCTTTTTCTAAAAAAGAAATTTGTTTAGTATTCCAGGGTAGGCAACGCTGAGACGGTGAGACTAAGCCGAAAGCAGAAAGTAAATAACCATTCAGGTATTAGATTAACTAATCACTGGCCTGTATAAACAGCAATAAAAAACAACTGACAATAAAATGCAAATTCACCAGAGCTACATGCCTAACATGGTAAAAGGGCACTTAACCCTGCCTTAACCCTCGTCTAATTAATCCCGATTCTTTTCAGTAACGCGAAATGTTCTTGGTTTTCCAATGCTAGTAAAAACAAACATCATAGCAGATTATCAAACGAGAACATCAAATAGGGCTTTTAAAAGGTCGTAAAGGGCCGAAAAAAAAACACACAAAACAACCACGGCGAGCCGAGCGGCCCCAAAAAGCCGAAAGATAGTCAAAGACATAGTCACGTGTCGTGAACAACAAAAAACACACGTCAATTCAAAGGGATTGAACTGTCAACATGGTGAAACAAGGTCAGCACGAAATCACCTACATTATTGAATTGAAGTTATGTGGCAGTGAAAGATAAGTTCACGCTGCGTGGTGCTGAAGTTGTTCTCTGGAACTCACGAAATTGTCTAAAATAGTTCGCCATGGTGCTCTTGCGTAAAATCTCAGTAGCGGTGATCGCCAGTTCAGTGATATTTCTACTATCGATGAATCTTTCCTCATTTCGGTATTGTCAATGTAAATTAATTTAGGCCGCCTTCCTTGTCGCCCATTGAGCTGAATTCGACGAAATCATTACCAATACATACACTAGACTAAAGCACCTGTCGATATCTATCTGAATAAAGGAGTATTGGCCAACAGCCAACGCTAACCAATTCATTGAGCAAAACCTTAATAATTGAACACGAATTTTGTTTTGGCTGCAACACATCTCAGAAAATTATCATAAAGATGAAAAAAAAAAAAAAAAAAAAACCATCAGTCAGTCAGAAGGAGTTGTCAGGCATCAGTCAAGTGGTTCTTTAAAATGTCGAAAGTGATGGAGAGCATCGATGCAAGGCCCATTTTCCTCAAGATGAAAGATATTAAATTCATTTGGGATTTGTAGTTCTTTTTCTTTTTTTTTTTTTTTTTTTTTTTTCTAATAGAAGTTGGCAACAAAAGACTTTTCCCAGGAGGTCAAAAGCGATATTTGGCTTTAGTCCATGAGGCGACTCTCCTATAGGGCGCGCAAGAGTTGTAGTATTTGTCGGATGATCTGTTATTATGGACTCATTCCCGATATGACTCTCCTCAAATAACGTGGAAAGAGGTCTAAGCGAACCACTTTGCCACATTACCAGAGTGGATGCACGTGTGAATGAATAATTCATTCCTAAATAAAGGTGTATAGCATGGGAGGGACCCGGTCTTGTTAACTCTTTATATAATGTTTTATATATATTGTGAAATACTACATGGTTTTGGCAACGTATGAATCTGTGCGTCATTAATTTCTAACGCTACTAACACAAAGTGGATCTTGTTATAAAATTGAGCATCTCCTGGGAGAATTTAGTTTCGGCAGTAACTGTGCCAGTTTATTCTGCTCGTCCTTTGAATTTACTACCTGTCGACTTTAGATTTGTTTCTTTGTTTCTTTGCTTTTTTAAGGACTAAAATCTAACAACCTTAGGAACTTTTAAAAAAAAAATTCTCAGCGGTGGCTTTGCAATCATTGGACATCTATTTTTTTTTTTTTTTTTATCTTCTTGGACCCAAGCATAATGTAATGTTTTTATTAAAAACTGAGAGATCCTAAAGTTTCTTTCATAACTTGAGCAGGTGTTTGCACAAGGACTTGATTCGTTCTTCAATATGATTTTTAAACAGGTAGCTTTTCATTTTCCAAGGCCATTATCGACAGTCTTCAAAATTAGCATAGAGATATGACTCGATTGAGTGGATGATGTTTCCTAATATAGAAAGTTAAGTTGTCAACTACAATTTTCTGAATTAGATTGGTTTCGATTTAGGAGCAGAACAAGGAAACCGAAAGTCATTCTTGGTGGGCCTTTCTCGTAAAGTTTAGATGCTGCTTATGGCGGAAGTTGACTCGTGTTCTCATTCTCCTAATTTGTCACACTCTTGGCGTGTGTTATTTATATTCCTCAATGCTATCTCCGGCGTGATCGCTCTCGGTGGAAACTCGATCATACTGCTGTCCATTTATAAAGTGCGTTCTCTACGATCGAGACCTTCCAATATCTTCATTGCGTCTTTAGCTTCTTCTGATGCTTTGGTAGGCTTGTTGGTGTACCCGACATACATCATCTTAACCACAAAAAACTTATGGTTCGGCCGAAATGTGGTGTACAAGATAGAGAACTTCTTGTGGATTCAGAGTTTGGCAACATCAACGTATACTCTGTGTGCCATAAGCGTCGATAGACTAATCGCAGTAACACTCGCAATTCGCTACGGAGACATGGTGACCAAAGGCCGTTGTTGGTATGTAGTCTTTTCAATTTGGATCTCTTCCTTCTTGTTAGCGTGCTCGGCGATGTTTAATCACAGCACTCACACCGCGTCTATTCTGTGGTTAACATGCCTTGGCTTGACTTTCGTTCTGCCCTTCGCAATCATAACGTACTGTTACGCTCTCATATTTCGAGCTGCCAATGAACAAAAAAGGAAGGTCATTTATCTTAATCCGGCTGAGGCAATTGAAATGCTTAAAAACAAGAAAGCCGCTTGGACTTCAGGAATAGTGATCGGTATTTTTTTCATAACATTTTTTCCAAACGTAGTGTTTTCGTCTATAGATGTAGCCACCAAGGATCGTTGTGAGAAGAATCAGGTCTACCGTCACTGGTTATGGGGAATTTTCTTGGCTTTCAGCAGTTCAGCTTGGAATCCTTTCGTTTATGCCGCAAGGATCAGGGAATTCAGGCATGCGTTTAAAAAAATTGTCATATTTAATTAAGAGCCACCTTACTTCACTTGTTTGGGAAATAAATTGTTGTAAGCTGTTGTCCTTGATAAAAGAGAGAACATAGTAATTATGTGAAAAAAAAAAAAAAAAAAAAACGTTCACTTAATTTCAGTTCTTAAAATAACTACGTTCTGTTAATGTTCCCGTCTAGCATCGTTTAAGCTGAAGGTCATCAATATAAAGGCAGACAAATTAACCGAAAGATTAGTAATTATGAATTTAACACCAAAAGCAGACCGAATCCACCTTCACAGACACATTTCACAGACATCTTTAGACGTATTTACATAACAACCGGTCTTTGTTAGCCAATATTTATAACTTGCACCTAGGTAAGTGCTTACGGTCCTTGTTGTTTGCAGTCGCCTCACATGCTGACAAACGTCAATAGATAACGATCCTTACAACACAATCTTTTTGGAAAATTGCTTTTTTCTCGTTATACACATGGTTACATTCAATCTTAGTAAGTGTGATTGTCGGTCGTGAAGCATTCCCTTGTGGACATTTTTTCTTCTATAAAGGAAATGAAAGAAGGATTCTACTTGGTAGACACCGTGCTTTTTCTACCTCCGTTTCTCTCTCCCTACTTTTACTTCTTGTTCGCATTAGTACGTTGATACTTTGATAACACTTGGCGTGGGCCGTGCCTGTTGGATTATCTTGCTATCAAAATAATTCCGAATTCTCGGTAAAAGAATAGTTGCCACGCTACTATCGAGTATCATTAAATCGAGGATAAAAAGCGCGATTGTTTCCTCTAATTTATTGAAATTGAACTAAATTATCATAAGAAACAGAGCCATTGTAGACCATATTAAGGCTGGTTGCGTCACACTGGTGAAGGGAAGTGGTTTGTCGAATTGAAAACACTTGCGAAGGGACAAGTTGAAAGACCAAAAAAAAAAAAATAGAGCAATTAACTACGGCATGGTTTTGCTTATATTTAATGCAGTCATTGTAAACCAATTTGAATCCCTGAGCCAAACCTTAATAATTGAACCCGGGCCTTGTTTTGGCTGCAATATATCGCAGGGCCCAGTAAAATGAACTATCATAGACATGAAAAGGGCCGTCAGTTGTTTTGCTAAAACGGAGTTAAAAAGCGCGATTGTTACCTGTAGACTGTTGAAATTGATCCATAAGAATCAGAGGGATTGTAGAACATGTGAACACTACCGTACATAACACTGGTGAAGGGATATTAAGGAGTTGCCAAAATGTGCCGTCAAAATCGTCTGCAACACATCCTAGTAAATTATCGTAGACATCAAAAAATGACCATCGCTGGTTTGTCAGAAGGCTTATTTGTCCCGGAGTAATCGAGTATTGCTAGAAACGAGGCTAAAGTTAAAAGCGCGATTGTCGCGCGTAAATTGTTGAAATAACTCCATAAGAAAGAAGCGATTGTCAGGAACATGTCCAGACTGGTTTCGTAACACTAGTGAAGGGACCTCAAGGAGTAGCAAAAATGTGCCGTATTCAAAACCGTCTGCGCAGGAATGAGTTGAAAGAATAACAAAATTACAGGAGGGTCAATTAACCACTGGTCTTGCTAAAATTTAAGAACAAAAGACAAAAACAAAATACTGCCCACTACAGGCCATAATGCGTGCGGTGCATAAACAGTAACAAAGTTCCATAATCTATTTCCTTTTTCTTCGGATCCTCTGTTATTTCGGAAAAATAATAGAACTACAATGAAAGGCAAAGTCATGCGAACTCAACTGTGATAAGAAAAGATGAAATCCTTACCGACTACCTCTACTACTGATATTTTTTTCTATAACGTTCCTATTTCTCCCCCTTTCCCTCAATCAATGCTGCCTGGTGTTAAAATATGGTTTCTCAATTCATAAAACAACGTTTGGGGGAAAATGGGGGACTCTCAAGTAACTTAGGGATATTTCTTTTTATCCTGCCAACTACTTTTGCCTCAAGCTGTTGTTATCTTAGGGAGGTCAGGGGCTGGTAATTCGGTTTTGTTTCTCTGAATAATTTTTCATCACTCGCAATTATCCAAAGGAAAACTCACTGCAATTGGTCTCAATGAGATTTTAGTTTTCTTTGAGGAATAATTTGAAATCGGACGTCTTTAAACTTTGCTTTCCTAGAAAAGATATTTGTTTCGTATTACAGAGGAGCCAACGTGCCGGTGAGAATCATTAGAAAGAAGAAAGTAAACAGCCATTCAGCTATTAGAGTAACTGACCTGTATAAACAGTAATAAAAAACAATTGACGATAAAATGCAAATTTACCAGAGCTAAATGCCTAACATAGTAAAAGGCACTTAACCCTGCTTAATGCCTCGTCTAACTGATCACGAATTTTTTCAGAGACACGATCGAAATGTTCTTGGTTTGCCAATGCCAGTAAAAACAAACATTTAAATGCGTGGCAGATTATCAAACGGGAACATCAAATAGGGCTTACAGGTCTTGAAGGCCCGAAAAAACAACAACAACAACAACAACAAAACAAGAACGGCGAGTGGCCCCAAAATGTCGAAAGATGGTAAAAAACGTTTTCACGCGTCGTGAACAACAAAAAACACATGTCAATTTAAAGGGATTGAACTGCCAACAGGGTGAAACAACATCAGCACGAAATCACCGTCATTTTTAAATTGGAGTGCTGTGGCGGTGTGGGAAGTTAAGTTCTTGCTGTGTGGCGCTGAAGTTGTTCTCTGGAACTCATAAAATTGTCTTAAATAGTTCGCCAAGGTGCTATTACGTAAAATCTCAGTAGCGGTGATTGCCAGTTAAGTGATAATTCTATTATCGATGAATCTTTCCTTATATCGGTAATTGTCAATGTAAATTATTTTAGGCTTTCCTCGTCGCCCGTTGGGCTGAATTCGACGAAATCATTCCTGATACATAGTCGGATACAAGGACAATTTAAAGGCAACCTCGTTACGGGATTTCTAAAAAACTTGCCCTTCTCATTTTCAAAATGTAATTTTTACGCAAACACTCTTGTAGGTTATAGAATATCTTCAATTTGTATCCAAAGTACAGGGAAAAATTGAGCGATGAAAGACCGTCCGTTGCGAAAAAATGTACCAAAAACTGTTGTTTTGAGTATGAAAGCGATTTTTCAAGAACGATCCTCTGAAAACCCCGAAACCCTTACACTTCCTCACGCGCGGTAATTGAAAGATTAGTCTTTCCTGCAATAGAATTCTTTTAAATTTTGTAAATTGCTCAAAAGAAATCGCTATTCATTTCAGTTTGAAAATCGTAAGTCGATGGGATGATGTCTGAGGTTATTTCAATAGTTTTGTCAGTGGTCCATACTACTCTATACATTACCTAAGGTGCTGACATGGACAATTTGTTCAACAATCAAGAGCTTTGCTGCTTGTTGGTCAATTCCTTTCTTCTCATGATCCTGATTAGTTATTCGGGGTCGATATTGTAAGGAGAAATTAGATGCTAGTCACTCATTAAGGTTAAAGGATTACAAAAATTAAGATCCGAATACCATATTAATTTTCGCCGAATTCCCCGCCAGAATTATTCAGCGTGCGAGTCTGGCAAATTTCGATTCGATTTTTATTTCCCTTTTAATCCTCTGTCTTCCTGTCATTTTTCCTTAATTTCCCTTAACTTTTTCGTCTCTGTTTGCTCGTTACCTTAGCACCGACTCTTCTTTCGGCTGTCAAATGACAATTCATTTTACTATCCTTTATTTCTTTAACAGGATGTCATGAAAGGCAGACGATTGCCTTCATATTGAATGCGATGATTTATTACAGGCCATTATCGCCAAACTAAATTTAAAAAAAAGCAATAATCATTTTCCGCATCCAATAAATTTTATCGCAATTATATAAAAACTCCAGGTTTTTTCTGTCATGTACCATTTACTCAGCTATTATTTTTTTCTTTTTTCCTTTACTCACATTTGAAGGAAAACGTTTTTAAGCAACTAGACTAAAGCACCTGTCGATATCTATCTGAATAAAGGAGTATTGCCCAACAGCCAACACTAACCAATTTATTGAGCAAAACCTTAATAACTGAACACGAGTTTTGTTTTGGCTGCAACACATCTCAGAATATTATCATAGAGATGAAAAAAAAAAAAAAAGCAGCTGTCAGAAGGGGTTGTCAGGCATCAGTCAAGTGGTTCTTTAAAATGTCAAAAGTGATGGAGAGCATCGATTCTAGGTCCATTTTCCTCAAGATGAAAGGTATTAAATTTATTTGGGATTTGTAATTTTTTTTCTTTTTTTTTTTTTAAATTGAAGTTAGTAACAAAAGACTTTTTCCATGATATCAAAAACGATATGAATAGCAGTTTGGCTTTAGTCCCCGAGGCGACTCTCCTATAGGGTGCGCGAGAGTCACCGTTTATCGGATGATCTGTTATTATGGACTCATATTATATTCTCATAGGGCTCTCCTCAGCTAAAATGGGAACCACTTTGCCACATTACTGGAGTGGATGCACGTGTGCAGGACTAATTCATTCCTAAATAAAAGTGTATAGCATGGGAGCTACCTGGTCTTGTTAACTCTTTACATGATGTTTTTAGTGTTATATACTACATGTTTTTGGCAATGTATGAATCTCTGCGTCATCTATTTCTAACGCTATTAACACAAAGCGAATCTGGTTATAAAACTGAGCATCTCCTGAGAGAACTTAGTTTCGAGATTACATGTGTCCAGTTTATTCCGCTCATCCTTTGGATTTATAACCTGTCGACTTTCGATTTGTTTGTTTGTTTGCTTGTTTTTTAAGGAATTATATCTAGCAACGTTAACCTTGGCAAATTTTAAAAAAAAATTCTCAGTGGTGGCTTCGCGGTGGACGTCCGAGCACAATGTAATGTTTTTATTAATGACCGAGGGTTCCCGAAGTCTCTTTCGTAACTTGAACAGATGTTTGCTCAAGGACTTGATTCGTTTTTCAATGTGATTAGTAAATAAGCAACTTTGCATTTCCCAATACCATTATTAACAATCTTCAAAATTAGCATAGAGATATGACTCGATTGAGCGTATGATGTTTCCTAATATAGAAAGTTAAGTTGTCAACTACTATTTTTTTTATTTAGATTGGTTTCGATTCAGGAGCAGAACAAGGAAACCGAAAATCACTCTTTGTGTGCCTTTCTCGTGAAGTTTGGTTTGCTGCTTATGGCGGAAGTTGACTCGTGTTCTCATTCCCCTAATTTGTCACACTCTTGGCGTGTATTATTTATATTCCTTAATGCTATCTCCGGCGTGATCGCCCTCGGTGGAAACTCGATCATACTGCTGTCCATTTATAAAGTGCGTTCTCTGCGATCGAGACCTTCCAATATCTTCATTGCGTCTTTAGCTTCTTCTGATGCATTGGTAGGCTTGTTGGTGTACCCGACATATATCGCCTTAACCACAAAAAACTTATGGTTCGGCCGAAATGTGGTGTACAGGATGGAGAACTTCTTGTGGATTCAGAGTTTGGCAACATCAACGTATACTCTGTGTGCCATAAGCGTCGATAGACTAATCGCAGTAACACTCGCAATTCGCTACGGAGACATGGTGACCAAAGGCCGTTGTTGGTATGTAGTCTTTTCAATTTGGATCTCTTCCTTCTTGTTAGCGTGCTCGGCGATATTTAATCACAGCACTCACACCGCGTCTATTCTGTGGTTAACATGCCTTGGCTTGACTTTCGTTCTGCCCTTCGCAATCATAACGTACTGTTACGCTCTCATATTTCGAGCTGCCAATGAACAAAAAAGGAAGGTCATTTATCTTAATCCAGCTGAGGCAACTGAAATGCTTAAAAACAAGAAAGCCGCTTGGACTTCAGGAATAGTGATCGGTATTTTTTTCATAACATTTTTTCCAAACGTAGTGTTTTCGTCTATAGATGTAGCCACCAAGGATCGTTGTGAGAAGAATCAGGTCTACCGTCACTGGTTATGGGGAATTTTCTTGGCTTTCAGCAGTTCAGCTTGGAATCCTTTCGTTTATGCCGCAAGGATTAGAGAATTCAGGCATGCGTTTAAAAAAATTGTCATATTTAATTAAGAGCCACCTTATTTCACTTGTTTGGGAAATAAATTGTTGTAAGCTGTTGTCCTTGATAAAAGAGAGAAATAGTAATTATATGAAAAAAAAAAAAACCTTCACTAAATTTCAGTTCTTATAATAACTGACGTTCTGTTAATGTTCCCGTTTGGCATAGTTCAAGCTGAAGGTCATCAATATAAAGACAGAAAAATTAACCGAAAGATTAGTAATTATGAATTTAACACCAAACGTAGACGGAATCCACCTTCCCAGACATATTTCACAAACATCTTTAGACGTAATAAATACTGGCTCTCTTTGAGAGCCAGTATTTATAACTTGCATCTAGGTAAGTGCTTGGGGCCCTTGTTATTTGCAGTCGCTTCACGTGCTGACAAACATCATTAGATAACGATCCTTAAAACACGATTTTTTTTTGGAAAATTGCTTTTTTCTCGTTACTCATATGGCTACCTTCAATCTTAGTGGGTGTGATTGTCGGTCGTGATGCAACAATGATTGCTTCACGCCCCGACCACTGATTGAAATTCCCCGTGGGTGGGGGTTGCGGTTTGTGTCAATTTTTGCAGGATATATACCACTGGCCTTTCAAAACCATCCCTACCCTATTATTGTATATTCTGTATTCAAGTATAGACCACATCTCAGTTACTTTTGAGCAAACGTAACAACTTTCTGACCGCGAAACTTCCCGTTTTTACCTATTTATTAGAAATTCATTAGCCCCCCAAGAAACCCGAAAATGTGCAATTCTTTTGACAATACAAACCCATCGCTGTCAATCCAAAAATGAAAATGCGACGCCATCAAAAGGCACATCCCCACCAGCCTATTATTAAGAAATACTCCCCCACTCGGGTAGAAAGTAAACATTTCAAATGCACTGTCATAATGGTCTTCTTAGCTGTCGCCAGACAACATTTCGTTGTGAGCAGCAAAAACGTGCTCGGCTATCGCCTCGAGCGACTCTTACGCTTCTTTCGTGCTTAGCAACCTCCCGCGTGCATCCATAACTCAATAGTGTACGCTGTGGTGTTTACCATTTGCTAATTATAAAGAAACACTGGCAGATGGAACTACAAACAATTTGAAAGGAATTAATAAAGTTTGCGACATCCCTCTGACACCTTTCCGTCGTTCATCCGTTTTCTTATTCGAGCGCTTTCCAGTTCGTTTACCTGGGCTTGAGTCCATGGTTTTTTCATTTCCTCCTCGATATTTAGTTCATTTGTAATATTCTGAATTCCTTGATTCGCACACTCGTTCTTGTATTCATTTTTTTTTCTTTCCTTTGATCATTTCCCCCGAGAACACTTTTTACGCGATGTATTTAATCCTTCAATTGAATAAATTCAATCATTAGTGGTTTCATTTACCTCTTTATTAATTTTTACTTTGTACGTGCGTTCATGCCATCCATGTCCAGTACCACGGCTCATAACGACTCGTAAAACTGACTTGTCGATCCTTACGGATCGTCAAATGTATTCACGAGTCATAAGTCCGTGAATCCCTTTAAAGCTTTAGCCCGGACGGTTCAACGATCCGTACGATCCGTACGGATCGTCTGATGTTTCACAAGTCAAAGTTTTTCAGTCGATCCGTGAATCTCGCAAGAGAGACTTCGAGTCTCTCTAGCCATGACGCGGTGTGGCGACTCGTAAGTGCAAGAGTGTTCTCCGTTCTACTAAAAAGCGCTGCAAGAAGTGCACGAACAAGAAGATTATTTCCCGTTTTAAAAGCAACACGCCAAGTGCACAAACATCAAGAGTTTTTTCGTTCGACTAAATAGCACCGCATGAAGTGTACGCGTAACAGGAGTATTTCTCGTTCTAAAAGTACCGCGCGAAATGCACACACAATAAGTGTATTTCGCGCTCTACTAAAAAGCACCAAGCGAAGTGCAAAAAAAAAAACAAAAAAAAAACAAGAGTATTACTCGTCCTTAAGGCACTGCATCAAGTGCATAAACAACAAGTGTATTCCTCGTTCTACTAAAATGCACCGCGCGGATTGCACAAAGAACAAGAATATTCCTCGATCTGCTAAAAAGCACCGCAGGAAGTATACAAGGCGCAGAATAATAATATTGCTCGTGTGGTTCTTCAAGAAAGCGTCGCGCAAAGTGCAGAGACATGTGTCGTTCATAAACTTTTCATTCAGCACAAAGAAATATTATTTATATATGAGAAGATCCGCATGGATTGTATGAGTCGACATAATCCATCATGGCCTATAAGACACTAAAGTCTCTCTAGGGACGTTCACAGATTCACAGCAAGACCTCAAGACTCGTGAATGCAATAGACGACTCGTATGGGTCCTATGACTCGTAAATACCTTACACGATCCGTACGAATCGAACGGATCGACAAGTCAGTTTTACGACTCGTTACGATCCGTGGTATTGCTTTAGTTGTAAAGATTTCTGAACCTTCATTGCCTTTTACAGTCTGTAAGGGTACCATAAGGGTACATGCAGTCACGTGGTCTCCGAACTCATCGCACAGCCCAAATATCACTTGAGGAGCTTCTTTAGGTGGTGATCTCGTGACCATACGTGTGATTCAGGGCTAATATTGTCAAGAGAAATAAGATTGTAGTCACTCTTATGGGTTAAAGAGAGGGTACGGTGAGTTGCAAAGTTTAGGAACACAACACCTTCAAAACAGAGATCTCATCACTCCCAATTCATAGGCACATATACAGGTACTAAAAAAAAAGGCGTCACAAGAAAAGTGTACTCATTTTTCCACAAATTAAAGCATCTATTAATAGTTTACCAGATATTCAAGAACAAAAAAAAATTATCTCCAAAAAAAAAAAAAAATACCCTGACAGTAATTAAGTATTTAGTGATATGCATGTACATGTAAGTGCAACTGTGAAAAAGCAACATATTAGAATGAAATCAACATTTATTCTCAACACATAAAGTTCACAAAATATGTCATCCCCGGTAGGCAGTAAAGAATAGAATGGCACCAGTGAATACAAATGAACAGCTACAGCTGTACTGTACAGGGATAAATAACTGAACATCACACAAATTTTCCCTTTAACACCGACAAAGAAGAGTAATGAGCATAAGATGTAAATCAATGGTGAGTAAAGATGGCCACAAATTCATCTTGGCATTTCCTTTTTCTAGCATACAGTCACAGGCATATAACTTTGTGGTACAAGTAGAGTACCCCTGTGCTTTAAAGAACTACGTTTTTCCTTGCACATTCACTGCATGCCACTGTATAAAAAGCAGACAGCAAAATATTAACATTTCTTTTTTTTCGTGTGTGTGGAGAATCTGATGCACCAATACCACACTATGCCATGCTGTTCCTTAGAAACAACTGTCATCTATCAAATTCACTGCTATTGTTCTGTTTTTGCTTGTCATTTTCATTTTCCTGCATTTTCAATTCCTCATCAAGTCTTTCTTTTGCTCTGTATACCTATAAGGTGAAGAAAAAACAGCATGTTGAACTTTACCCTGTTTAATTACATGTCCTAATTTTCCTTTTTTTATTACTACTAAGTTATAAGTAATATATAGCTGTAAATTGCAAGGTTATTAAAAAACAATTGTTTTTTGTTTTTGGTTATGATTTTTTGCTTGAATATTTTTTTGCAGTTTTCTTTTGTCTTTCATTTTTTGTCTTTTTGTTTTTGCTTTTTGATGTTTTTGCTTTGTTGTTTTTGTCTTTTTGTTTTTGCTTTTGTTGTTTTTGTTTTGTTGTTTTTGTTTTGTTGTTATTGTTTTGTTGTTTTGTTTTGTTGATTTTGTTTTCATTGTTTTTGTTTTGGTGTTTTCGTTTTCATTGCTTTTGTTTTGTTGTATTTGTTTTCATTGTTTTTGTTTTGTTGTTTTTTGTTTTTGTTTTCATTGCTTTTGTTTTGTTGTTATTTTGGCACAGTTTTACCTTTGATTGAAGATAGAATGATCCTCCAGCTTTCTTCTCATTGATTTTGAATAGATGATCATAATTCTGTAAAAAAAAAATGTTGAATACTGAAAGATGTTATTTGTTTTGCCACCTGCATCAACCAATGAACCAAGGAAATCAAATATATTCTGTGCCCCAGTACTCCACCCACTGATCTCAAAAATAAGCAGTTACAGATTGGAGGTATTGATTGTATTGAAAAATATGAATGGAGGGGAATAAAAGCATTCTTAGCAGGTTGGAGAACACAACAAATTACACAACAGGATATAGGTCCACCTTCCTCAGTTTAGGCAATTGACCTCAACCAAATCACAAATCAGAAAAGGTCAGCCCTTACATGCAATGAAATTAACAGTGTAATGTAGCATATCAGTATTCCTTACAATTATTTCAACTTATGAAAATCACTTATATTAACAAGAAAAAAAAGCAGGTACTGTTTGAATAGATGTAATACAAGGCAATGTAGGACTGATTTGAGCTTTGATGGATGTAGAGAAGAACACTTACCTTGACAGTTCACCGTCTGCACAAGAACACAACATATCCCCATCCCCCCCTACCCCACTGATAATCAGCCTGAGCAGTGCTACTGTAGAATCTAAAAAATCTCCACTCAGAATCAAACACGCAAAGCTTTATGCTATGAGATCCCTCATTGTATTCAGAATTTGCAATGTGAACAAAATATACTGTACCTTTGTAATTAGTTCAGAGTTCAGATCTTGAACATTGAGGATCTGTTTAGCTTCCTGTTGACAAATATTTTCAATATAATAAATATATGAATTAAATTATCATTTTCTTACAAAGTCAGTGACTCTGTCCAAGTGTACAGCTGGCCACAGCTTCAAGTCAGGTGCATTTCTTGTTAAATCATCCTTTATTAAACAACTTATGCGGTTTAAACAAAACAGTAACATGCAGTATAAACGTGTATGTTGAAGTTTAAAATGAATTGCAGATAAAAATAATTTTAAGCTAGTTTGGTTTCTTTTTCATTTGTTTCAGGTACACTTCTGTATTCCTCAAACAATTTAGGAAGATACAAATTGTGCTACACATAATTTGGAATCATTTTAACCTGAAATCATTTTCCACCATAACACAATCTACCATGCATACATGTACATGTCAACATAAGTTATTATAACATAACCAAAGTAAAGCACGCACTCTGATTGGTCAATTTAGCGTCCCCCATTTGCCCATGGATGTACGCTGCTGACGTGAACAAATGCAAAGACTATTTTTCCCCACGCGCTTGTTTTTCCTGGTCGCATAAGATTTGTTAAATGAAAGGGAACTCTTTAGCTACAATGTATCAATGTTATGTTATAAAACAAATGGTATCCACCACAGCGTACACTATTGAGTTATGGATGCACTTGGGAGGTTTGCTAAGCACTCAAGAAGCTAGAGTCGCTCTCGGCTATCGCCTTGAGCTACTCTTACGCTTCTTTCATGCTTAGCAACCTCCCGGGGTGCATCCATAACTCAATAGTGTACACAGCGGTGTTAACCATTTGTTAATTGGAAGTTAACATTTTACACTTGATGGTTCAGAAATTTCACAATACCATGGAAATATTATAGTGACTACAATTTATCATAGAAAGTTTTTTCATTACTTCCTGAATACTATCATGTGTTCACACTACATGCCATATACAATCATTTCCTTTCCTTCATGCCACATTACCCACCCACCACCCCCCCACCATTACCCTGATGTTGTGATTACCTATCATTAATAGAAGGGAGTTCAAAATGATCTCTTCATGTGCTTACTGTGTCCAAATGGAATTTTCTTAATTAGGATTTATTTACTATGGAGGCCTTCTGACAGGGTGCGCGGGTGGGGAACCAAACAATTCGGTCAAACCAGCAGAATCACACACAATCCGTGAAGTTTCGCAAAATCCCACACAAAATGGAAATTTTTATTTGAAATTTCAATCAAAATGGGTATTTCTGTCGAGTATCAAGATTTCTAGAATATTTTAGACTATTTTCAGACTATTTACCTTCAAAAAACACTCTAGCACTTCCATGCTTTCATCAAACAACTCATCGATCGCATTATTCAAACAACAAGGCATTCTTACCGTAGCGTGCGCTTTCCTGGGCACTAGTCTACTTCTAACTCTATTTTTCATTGGCGGTTTGTGCCTATGCTTTTCAAATAACGAATCAGAGGTGTTGTTGAATAAGGCCACTGGCGTTGTGGCTTTCTCATTCAAAGCGAAAAAAAGTAATGTTTATTCTTGGCAATTACAGGACGAATGGGTTGTCAGATATTAAGACTTTCATAAATCGTAATGGAATAAGAAAACATGGCTTCCATCCACAGTAACTTTTACTGGCGAACTCAAATTATGGGGCCATCTCCTCGAGTCTTTTCGTTTAGCTCTTTCGATCGCTTTAACAAACAAAGAATTGTTTCAAAATAGGTTTTTAAGTTCAGTCAATAAGATAAAAATCGTTCAAAGTAAAATCAAGAAGTCATTTAGCCATTACAGAAGGAATTTCACATTGATATTATAAGAAAAGGTATGATTTATGAGGAGAACCTGGTGTTTACTTTAACAGGGAGTGGGATACGAAATATTTTGTTCGACGCAAGATTACACAATCCCGCACAATTACCCGCACAATTGACTTTTTCTCCCGCACAATTCACCTCCGATAAAGCGCATAATTTTCATATTCTTCCCGCACCCTGTCAGAGGGCCAGACTATGCCTATGAAATTTAATACCAGTTCTGTTTATTGATACAGCTTCATCCATTTTTTACCCAGACTGAAAATAAAGCTATTAAAAATGCAGATATTCCCTCTCTGTGTTCTTGTGTATTATTTCTTTCCTTGTTTTTGTTTGTTTGTTTACCTTTGTTCCAGAAAACATTCAGCATATGTGCCAGCAATTGTTAAATTTAGAATTAAATGACAAAGTTACCTCTAAAGTCAATCCCATAACACTGTTTGAGGCAGCTCTTTTGGCACCCTCTTGAGCCCCCTTTGATGCTTTCTGAGCTGCAGCTCCACCTAAAAAAAAAAAAAAAAAAAATCATACATAAGTAAATAATCATAGACAGTTCCTCCTCAGGACCTAGCAAATAAAAGCAAATAGCACAACAACAAAAAGAAAAACTTGTACATGTAAATGAAACTCATGTCTAGTACCACAACAGCCAGATTGTAGAAACATTATAAATGACTATAATTCTCCTCTTTTCCTCATAAAATTCAAGAAATCTGAGTTCACAGAATGTAACAAAATCAACCACTTTTAAGGCTGAGGACTGAGTGGAGTCCAGTTTGGTCAATAATTATACCCATGTTTACCACATATAATATGTTAATAATGAGTATGATCACAGTAAAAAAACGTTCTCATTCAACGCAGAATTCCCAGTCATAATATTTCACGCTATTTGAGGACAAGAGCAAATAGTTCCTCGACGGGACTGTGCTTTCTGTTTCACAGAATATTATTTGAGTTTACTTCGAGTAAATATGGGCAATGTGTTCCATATAAAAAACTTAAAAAGCAAGTATCTTGAGGAGTGTGATACAGTTTGTTACCACGTTGTTAAAATGATGTAATATATAGCTAAGCGTGCACGCTCATTTAATTTGACACGAGTTAGCAAGTTACAATATGTCCCGGTAAACAAATACCCTACGATTTCTACAGGCAATAAAAAGGGTCAGCTATAAAATCATACAAACACAAAACTACAAAGAGTTACAGACAATCACGAAAGTGCGTTTTAAACGACTAAAGTCTAAGATTTATTGCATCACTTACTTTGAAACTCCTGACGCAGGGCTTGAGCAAACGCTCGTCCGATAACTTGACCACCAAGAATGATGATTTGGGCAATAAATCTCGCCTAAAGAGAGATTATGGTTCATTAACCCTATATTGATGATTTTAAAAGCCTTAACTCAGAAAATACGCAAAAACTCACCATTTCTTTAAAGGGATGATGGTCGAACTACGCGATCATTCCGACATGTTTTTTACGCAACAAGTTCCCAGGTCACCGCAACGTTATGTGTGGATCCCAGTCACTCGCAACATTGTGACAAGCTGTGTATTGCATGTAAGAACCCGCGAGATGTATTCCTTACAATTCTTTCTATCCCTGAGATGCATGCCCGATCAATAAAGACAAAAGAGAACATTTACAGAGTGCGTCCAGTTGACTTCTTAACCGTACGATTTTACTTAAGTTTCAATATGCTTTTTTGAATCAATCCACTAAATTTGTTTTGCTAAACGACCAACGCACTGAAATACTGAGATGCGCGAGTTCGAATTCATGTTGATGGAGAGTATAAATGGAGTGATGGCTTTCACGACTAAAGGTTAAAGTTTTTGGCGATTTTACGGCTAACGGTTAATTTATCTTTGTTTTTTTTGAAAAGGAGAAATTTTACGGTTAACTTTTTTTACGACTTACGGATAAAATTCGTCAATTTTGACGCCTAACGGTTCAAGTTATTTCATTATAATTACTAGTAGTATATGCGTGTAGTACCTATCGCTAAGTGCCAACGAGGAAGACACAATCTGAATATTGAAATTGAAATTTCAATACCGTTTTGAATCAGATGTTAATAAGATACTTTTAAATCCTTATTTTTGACGCAGCGTACACTATAGATGCTATGATAAATAAAAGAACATTGGGCGCAAAGCGTAGACTATGTCTTCTTAAGAAACGTACGTCTATACAGATGTTTATGTCTAAAAACTAAAACGAAATATTCCCTAAAAGTCTCTACAATAATCCCTAAAAGTCTCCAAAACAGCAAAATTCGCACTGTTACTTTACGTTGGCCTTGAAGGTGCCCGCTATGTTAATACAATAATATTATAATAATATTATTATGTTATAATATTATTTTATTATTATCATTATTATTATTATTTATTTTTTGGCCGTTTTAACGAAGCTAGCATCGTCAGGGTCAAATACAATTATATCAAGTGTAACGCTGTCAGGAAATTGTATCTACCTTACACTAATGTGCTTATCCACCGTTAGATTGTCCTAAATCAAGGACCATCATGGGATCTACCTTTTTTTCGATGGCGTCTTCGCTGAAAACATAATGGTTTGGGGTCCGTCACAAACAGTGACGTAGTTATTCACACATCTCAGCATTACGCTACAGAAGCATATTTAAACTCAGAGATTATCATTGTCTATTTTCGAGAGCGCCTTTACAATCGTAAAGAAAATCTACGAGCAAAAACAAACAAAATAGATAGCTAGCAATAGCATCCAATCACAGAACACGGATCTCACCAATTTAAAATAGAAGTAATATCGAAACTTGAGTTACAGTGGTGTTAAACAAATTGTACAAGATTTATTTGAATTCAACGATATACAAATTTTACTGAATGGCGTATTAAGAGCACAACAGTAAAGGCTTCGATTTTTTATTTGTGTTTATAACATAATATACAGCCTTATGCCATATTTCTCACCAACACATCCCTCCTCCACTACCCTGTTGTTGTGATTACGTATAATTAGTGGGAAACAGCTTTACTTTTTCGTCTTCTAATGTGCTCACTGTGTCAAGTTATTTCTCAGGCTCCGTCCAAATTACGCCATAGAAATTTGAAAAGGGAACTTTATCAATGCTGGTGGTTTTACCTACTGTCCACTTTTGGACCTTTACTCCGGACCGAAAATAAAGCTATTAGAAAACGCATATGTCACATTCCTTTGCCTTTGTGTTTTATTTATTTATTGATTTTGTTTGTTTTTGTTCGCTTAAGATTTTCGGTCGTCTTCTATATGATTCTTTTTGTTTTTGTCTTTATCGTTATCAATTTGTTTTTTTTTTCTTTGTTTTTTTTTTTTGTTTCTGTTTGTTCGTTTGTTAGGTTTATTTGACTTTTTATATGTGTTCTATAGAATACATTCAGCTTCCGCCGGCGCTTAAATTTGAAATTAATCTGCGTAGTATGGGCCATCAATAATTTATTCTTTTTGTATAGTCCACAATGAATTTGCGTGATGATTTTTTTATTTCTGTTCGTTCCTTTCATTTCACTTTTCATATGTATTCTAACGGATACATTCAGACGTATCCGCTACCAGTGCTTCAAAATCAAATTAATTTGGCATAGTATGGACGATGAATATTTTGTTCTTTTTTTTATTGTCGACAATAAGTTTGCATTAGGATTTGAGATTGAAGACTCCTATTTTAAATCTATGCAACTTAGGGTATATGTGTCTTTAGAGAGCTTGAGGAAACGAACATTACTCTGCAAGAAGAGCTGGTTAGCTGACTGTTGTACAGTCAAGACATGGGTCTCATTTTCATTTCTGTCCATTTCAGGGAGGTATTAAATCCCCTCCAGTCTGCCCAAATGATACCATTGTATGCTGGTGCATTCGGTGTCATATAGTATTTGCCGTTAAGGTGTGATCGGATGGAGGCTCCATACCACCACGCCCCATGGTACATATTGGCACATTCTATAGCAGGGCAGTCCCCATTATTATGGTCCTTGGTGGAGTAAGGTAAACCATCGTGCCACCTCAAGGAGTCACCGGCTGTTCCTGCAAGGATGATATCATCAATGTCAGGCTCATACGTTTTTAGTAAAGCAGTGAGTCCTCAGGGGGCAGGGAAGTAGCCTTTGTAGCTGGCGGTTTTGTATGAAACCTCCCGTGACCTCGCTGCTTGTTTCAAAGCTCCACCGCTTGACGCTGCAATGTGCACAAAGGCTAAGGTTGATGCATCTCCTTCCGCCAAAGAACAAGTTAACATACAAAAAAAATTGCGAAACTCTTGAAAGCCGAGAAAATTTCTCTTTTCTTGACTAATTCATTTGTTTATTTTCACCTCCTCCCGCCAAAGAACAAATTAACATACATAAAAAAAATTGCAAAGCTCTTAAAAGCCTAGAAACTTATCTTTTCCTGACTAATTCGCTCGTGTATTTTCATCCTAAGATGGAAAAGAATCTCTTCTCCCCCTCTCTAGACCTGTTTTTATGTGAATCCCTCAAAAGTACACGGAGTAAATTTTTTTTACAGTGCCATAACGTGTACTTTTTCAAAATCTGCAGTACACTGAGCTTCAAGTCAAATGTACTCCTTCAAAGTTTTCTAATATATGCTTATGTTATTTAATTATATACCTGAATACTTTCCAAGATGGAGCGCGTATGAGTTTTCTTCGCTTAAAACTTGAAACCTATCGTACGTGGCGTATGCAGAGTCTCCATTGAAATCACCGAGATCTACGCGCAAAATAGTCCGTTTCAGGGACGTCAGTCGGTGTATTTTGTCGAGACCGAGCCAAAACTCGCCTGTCAAGTTACCAAATCCAACTCTGTAGCTCGCCCAGTCTCGGAAAAAGTCAACCGAGCCATGGAATCGCTTTTGGAAGACGACCCATCCACCACTGTTTGTCTTTTGTTGATCGCAGAAGACTTCAAACTCGTTTTTGCCGTCAGGGGTGATTGTGTAGACTCCACTTTGTGTTCTTCCCGCTTGAAATAACTCGTAGCAATCTGTGAAGCCTATTAAAAGAAAATTAATAATCACAGCACCTAAAAAAAAAAAAACTAGGTAAAAACTGCACAGACGATGACGAATTGTGAAGTAAATGGGAGTAACAAATGCAATTATGAAGGAGCTAATAAACAAGATTAAGAGGAAAACAGAGCAAAAACACGAGTATATGACAGTGATGATAATAAAAATATTAATGGTATGAACGAAATAGTAACAGATCAGAATAGCTGGTTGGAGCCCAGTTCAAAGCAATTTGAACAAAAGTGAGGTTATCTTGACTAACAAAAAATTTCTATTTCACTCGAGAAGGTAAATCAACCTGAAATTGAAAAATTTCAGTGCTACCTTTATTTTTCACCGTCTTTTTGTATGGCACTATCTCGGTTGCTTCCTGAAAGGAAAAAAAAGTGAAGGATATGGGACTTACCACTCTTTAGTCGAGCTCAGTTCTTCAGCAGTCAGACATTAGTTTGGAAATCAGTAGGCCAGTTGGTTAGCCAGTCAGTTTGTCAGTCGGTCGCTAGGTGAGTCAGTAAGTCGATCAGCCGGTCATTCGTCAGTCGGTTCGGTATCGGATCAGTCGGTCAGTCAGTTAATCTGGTGGTGTTTGATCGGGTCAGACCATTTCTACGATCCATAGACATTTCAACGACACATGATTTACCTCAATAAAAAAGAAAATTCGTTCTGTCGCCAGGCGTGTATTTCATGTATTCGCCTGTAAACAATTCATCTGGTCACAGCACCGAATTCAAGGTTACTAGAGATTTCCGAATCGCACACCAAGGAAACGAACCTCCATTGCACTGGTTTGCGCTTGTTAATTGTAAATAAAAACCCTTTTGATTCATAGAGAAACAGGGCACTCTCTTACATACCTTCCTGCTGAGTTTTATCGCATGAAACATGTAACCAGGTTGGTAAACAAGACGATTGGTATCACACTCTCCAAGATCTTTGTCTCCGCTAATCAATTCACATACATTCCCTTGTTCTTCAATATCTGGAAGCGAGTTGTAGTTATAAGACACGCATGTCTCGCTGCGGCTACAAGCTTCTAAACAACTCAGCCAATCTAGGTCGTAGAGCGTTTGCGAATTGAGACCCTTAAATGCGTGACTGGGTATCGTACGAAACATAAAACAGTTCACTGCTTCTAAATTGAACGAAAATGCGAGAACAAGGAACAACATTGCTGAAGAACTCATGGCAACATAGAGCTGTAAAAACTATCAAAATTTGTGTTTCTGGAGAGAAAGGAAAATTTACTCTACATGATATCAACTTCCTTCTACAAAAAGTTTCTTTCCTATATTAGGCACTTTTTGAAGCACCTAATTAGTGCTCGTAAAAAAAAAAAAACATCTTTTGACATGCACTTAACAACTTGTCATGTACTTTGTACTGTTTTCATTGGTTCACCGTAAGTCTAGTGCTGCCTGTCTGTCTTCCAATCGACAAATTATAATGATTTGTTGTCTTTTTAAGTGCGACATAATAAAAGCTTAAACCAGTAAAATAAAAGAAGGGAGACTATAGCGACCAGACAAGGTCCATACAAAAAGTCCTTCTAGCTATTAATTTCAGTGATTCTTTCTTTGCGTGTAAGTGAAAACTCAATTACTTTTTCAAAGTGTATCGCCTTTTGAAAAGAAATTAATTACCTCTCCTTTGAAAAGAGTGCCGGACGCGAAACTTATGCATTCGTTACACTTATATTTTAACAGTACGTGTGGCCTTTGAGTGATGGCGATTTTTTTCATGATTTTCTTAATTTCTGTACTGATCAGCAGCGCCGTCCCTCATATTCATCTGATTACATTTTTGAACTACACCTACTTGATATCACAAGTACTAAGAATATTGATCGACATAAACTTTTGAAGCATAAGTGCTTATTATCTTCGTTTCCTACAGATGTGTTAGTCAGTGTTATTATTGCGTTTTGAAATGTGAATATTTGTTCTGTGAGGAAAATATAGAATACTGGAATACTTCCTATTCATTCTCTGTGTAAACATGACAAAAAAAATTGAGCACTTTAAATTAAAAACCGAAAAATATAAACAAAGCTAACTTCTCGACTCTTTGACGAGGTTTCGCAATATTTTACTTTATGCTTTAAGATGCACTGATCATCATTTTTGTTTTTTCGTCATGAGACTCAACTTTTCCGCGAAGCCGAAAAGTTATATACACAGTCTTCATCTACGCTGGTCGACTTGGCTACTGAATGCATTGCATCAGCACCTGATGTAGAGAAAGGTTTACTACAGAGATAAATGTAAAATAGCGTTCTTAAAGAATGCGATAGCCGAAAAGACCCTAATCATTAGCCTGATATTCTCTGTCTTCGGGTTGTCTTCCTGGTGACTTAGTTTTCGGTAAAACTCTAATTTCTTAGCTAGCTGTCTATGATGCGTGGTTTGAGTTAGTAAAGAACTGCTACCAACAGCTGTGTTTGATTATGAACATAATCCAAACCGCGAACTGAATTCTCTAAAATTGTAATTCCTTCCTCAAATATCCTCAGGATCTTCCCCAGAGGAGGAAAATTTCTTTGCAAGTTAGAGTGTGATTACCTTCCGATTGTTTGCTTCCATTCACCTCTGACTCGATCTTCAGTCCTCTTCTATCACTCCACTACGGGGTCGAGAAAGTCTTTCTCATTTTAATTTTCATCTCGAGAAAAAAAAAAAACATCGAAACCATCAAAGCTATGGCACTAAATTTTCATTTCAATTTGATTTTTCATGTTTTTCTATCCTCCTCCCCCCTCTTCTTTCTTTAACTTCTGCAAATTCGACTTGCATTCATTACGACAAGGCTTGTAGGAGTGTAAACAATTTTACTTCATTACTGGTGGGATCAGTCTTTCCTTACCTCTCAATATATCCTGTCTCATAAACCAAACAAATTATTTACGAAGCTCCAGTAGCAATGCATGAACGTTTAGAAATTATACTTATACATTCCAAAAGTCAATCGTCGATCGAAAAATTTGTTTAGATTAGCATAAGTGTGACTTCACTTCTATCAAAATGTCACTTCTTTTAAAATGTATTGTTGCATCTTTGCATTCCTACAGTTCGAAGTAAGAGAGTCGATCAGAGATACAAAAAGTAGAAATAGAGAGTTGACTAGAGTTACTCAGAGAAAGGAATAGAAAAGCGACAGATGTAAATTTGCTGTAAGTACAATTGCATCAGGGAACAAATGTTAAAGACTTAGTGTCCTTGGTGCCTTTTGCTGAGCGCGCTACTTTCAACAGCCAATTCCCCCTCGGACACGTGCTAATATCTAAAGACTTTCTGCTACGTCCACAATAATATTTATCTAAATTCGGAAACTTACTGCTCACTCTAATTTTTCACAAATACAACGAGCGCCAGCTGTCAGCACTTTCACTGAGATTTGCATCATTTATGAGACAATGGTCGCATTGATGTGACAGAACTTTTCTTTTGTGTACCGAACTTTTGCATTTATTTCTTAGCTTAGGATTATTGATTATAATTATGAACCAACTGTCTTCCCTTGAAAGCTGTTATGTACGTTATCTGTCGATTTTCCGATTACATGATTTCACTGTTCTTATTTCTTGTTCTAGACTGGCAGAATTATAACCCTCAGATCATATTTTTCTCGGAGCTCGAGAGAAAGCCATGAAATTTATTGAAACTCACAGGAAACAACTGAGGCGAAAAATTTTGGGCAAATTGAGTTCACAGCGATTACAACACCGCGTGACAAAAGCAAGCAATGATTATTGGCTTTTAGCGCCACGCGCTCAGCTCTGCTTCTTGTTTGTTACGAAGAAGTTCGCGATCTTCAGAGTTGTTTTCTTTGGAATGTTTCTGTCTGAGGTGCTAGGAACTAAGAAGCTGGGGAATAACGCAACATCTCAGCTGAAAAAATGCCCAGAGAGTCAATGCCTGGTAAGCCTGAATGCTTGAATGTCGGATATTACCCGAACTCTCGTAAATAATTCAGCTTGATTTGGTACAGGGCATCTCGAACCTCTTGTAACTCGCAAGTCACGTTATTTAGATTATATGAGAGCGTGAAAGTAATCGCATATCAGTGTAAATCTCATGGCTCAAGCAACACCAGACGAGTGCTCAGAGGTTCGATTCTTCATGTGGACTCAGAAGTTTTTCTTTGTCCTACGCTCGTGACTAGATGAAAAAACATCTTTCTATACGTATCAATCGAGTGTATCAATTCTTGTCTATCTATTATGAACAGACAAGTAGTTAATTTTTGCCCGATGTATTTAAATACCATGTTTAATTTTCTGTGTGCCACCACAAAAAAGAGCATCCTGCTAAATGACACTGAAATGTTTGTATCTTTTACACCTGTCCATAGCTCAATGTGACGATAAATATTTTTTCAAATAAACCATAAATTAAGACTTGCTTTGCTGCGCTAATTTTATATCTTCGACTTTTTAAGACTGAAGCCATTGCTTGTCTTTCTGGAAGCAAACTTAAGGGAGATGGAAATTCAGGTAAGCTTAGGTCTTAGAAAGATCGATAAACCAAGCTATGGACGAGGTTACCAGGTACGTAAGTAGTTCAAAACTTAGACTAGTGCGTTTCTCACTGATGTACCTTTAACACAAAGCAAACATACAAACCAACAAAACAAAATAGATGTCATACAACTTATTTTCAAAGTACCTCGTCGAGAACCTGAAGATTGTGAAAAGTGAGAAGAAGATTCGTGAAGGTGTTTTATAAAGATATCTTTAACATCTCTTATAAACGTATTTTTTACAGGCAATAACGACAGATTGAAAGCTTTGGAAGACGAGGTTAGTTCTCACTAATAATAAACGTAAATTTCTTTAAGTTGAGTTGACGACAGCGAAAGCAGCGCTAACCTTCCAAATATATGGGAATCTAGAAGGTAATGGACGAATTGCAGTACTCAGTTGGAAATCGATAGATAAATATGCTCATTACTTTCTCTTCAATCCTCAAGTAACAAGTTCGACTTAAAAAATACGTTTCAATTAAGTCTGACAAACATACTAGCTTTCGTAGCGACTTCTTCGAATTTTTTGGATAAACTTTTGATCCTATTTTGATCAAAATTTGTTGTAGGGAGATGCGCATAGAGGCCAAGTTTGTTCCAACAGATGCTGAAATTATGGTAGAAAGCAAAAAAAAAAAAACAAACAAACAAACAAAAAACAAAACAAAACAAAAAAACTGGCTTGGAGTGGTTTATGTTTTTTAAGCAGTAAGGCAGGAAATTAAACTTATAGATGATATGAGAGTATTTGTTGACGTCTTATTCACCTTTCGTTTCAATTAAAATCCGTTGCTTCTCTGAAATCTGCTAGGTCGACAAACTGAAAGGTTTACTCCAGAAGGCGGGAAAACCCAACAGCTTCGCCTTACTCGACAGCACCGGCCATCTGCCTCAGAACCTCCTCGCTGCTGGTTACGACAAGTACTCAATGTACGACTTGGGGTGGCAGG
This sequence comes from Stylophora pistillata, assembly GCF_964205215.1. Taxonomy (NCBI): domain Eukaryota; kingdom Metazoa; phylum Cnidaria; class Anthozoa; order Scleractinia; family Pocilloporidae; genus Stylophora; species Stylophora pistillata. The sequence continues at coordinate 21,418,345 of NC_142527.1, read as the reverse complement.
CTCTACATATGGCGGCTGCCGCTGCCTGCAGGGGTAGCACAAGCTCAGGAGGAAGTGGCTGCTGTCAAAATGTTGTTCTCGTACGAAACACGGCTGACAGGAAGACCTGCACTCAGATCTGTGGCCGGACTTCGTTTAAAAATTGTGATGCAGAGGTGTCCATTCATGGAAAAACAGGAAAAGCCACTAAGGCCGGTGAAATGATTGGGGCTTTCTACAATTATCGCTGTAATCAAGCAGCTAACGGAGGGAGTGAAGTTTCAGGCTCTCCTGCTGATATCAATCGCTTTCCTAAGGGTTACCCCTACTACAGCTTTTGCTGTTGCAGAAAGTAGGAACGTAGCTGCAAATCAGTAAAAAACAAACGTCTTTCCTCTAAGATTTTAGTTTCTCTCTGAAAAGTCATGAGTCTTAGCTTGCGAAATGCATTTGTGGTATTTTCAATAAAAAGACGTTTACCAGTTTTGCTTTTAATGTGTTTGCTGTCGTTTATGCCGTTTTTTGCCTTCTTGGTGCGAATTCTTTAATGTACAGCTGTTTCGAGAAAGGGTGTTCTTTAACTAATATGTATTAGTTATATATATAATAATCATATATATAACTAATAGTTCATAATAATAATAATAACTAATAGTTAATAATAATAATAATAATACATATAACATATATATATATATATATATATATATATATATATAGTAAGTGTAAAACGATGAAACACGAAGCAAATTTCTAACTGTTCCAGCTTTAATGTGGCGACGTTTCGGCCTTGGGCCTTCTTCAGGTGGAACGTATTTACATAGAAATCAAAAACTGAAAATCCTAGTAGGTTTACAGAATGACCTGAATTTATACTAAACGTAAGAAATATAAATAGTATTGCGTAATGCATTCCAGACCTAAATAATAGGATATAATAATAAGTAAAAGGCAAGAATGTGCAATAGGCGAAATAACCACGAATGGTTGCGAAGAACTCAATTACATTGTGTAGATGATGCCCTAATTAGGTATTATAGCGGACGCGATTTTTGGATCTGAATTCGCGTCTTTTGTTAAGTCCGTGGGGACTGAGTGTACATAGTTGTGCGGTCCAGTAGGCCTCTCTCGTAAGTAATAATCTATCAATATAAGCTGCGTCTCCTTGGCTCATAATTTCTCAATAACAATAAAATTAATTTCAGAAATTTCGTGTTTGGTACAATTGAAGTGGACTGCAAGCTCGCACGTTTTTTTGTTTGTTCGCATAGTTGACTTGTGATTACGATAACGCACTTTGAATTCAGTGGAAGTAGAAGCCACTTATTGTAAATTGCATTTCTTGCACGAGGCCAACTAGACAACATTTCTGGTAGAGCAAGACAGGTTTTGGCAAATCTTATAGGTTCGGCCTGAGGAAAAACTCTTAAATTTGGAATCTTGAATTAAAAAAATTCTTGCAAAGGACTCATCTAGAGCAGCATTTAAAACAAACTCCCGTTTCCCTCCCTGCCTGACTAACTTTCCCACCCATACAAAATCTAGAAGGCGCCAGAATGTCTTTGAGGTTTTTAGTACGGCGATATGTTGGAAAAATCGATTTTGATGGAAAAATTTCCAATAACTCCGTTATTGGAAATTTCCGTTAGTCCTCGACTACAATCCTATCCTCCCTGATGTTCAGAGGGTTATCCAAAAGCATGCTCATCTCTTAAGATCGTCACCTGAGAGAGGCATGAAACTCAGAGTTGCAGTAAAAGTTCAAATAACCTAAATATTGAAGTATAATTATCCATAGCTCTAGCCCTGCTATTGAGCACATTTTTAGTAGATGATGATCTCATTCCACTATTTTGGTTATTTCGCTCCTATTATTGTCGAGCACTGTGTCTGACTCATCTCCTATCAATATGGAGAAGGTGAATTTGAACTATTCAACCAAGAATATCCCACTGCCGGGAAAGAACGAATACTTGAAGAGATTCATCGAGAAGACGGAGCATTTCCTACTTCGGATGCGGTGGAAAGCTTATCATTTCTTAAATAATACAGAATCCATATGATGCACGATCCTCGCAGTAGATAGCGCTATTTAAGCAATAGCGAAAATCAGACCTAAAAAAAGTCAGGCTTGTACGAGATTCGAACCACTGACCTCTGCGATACTAGTGCAGCGCTCTACCAATTGAGCTAACAAGCCAACTGGGAGCAGGCCGTTGAGTTGATTCGTAATAAACCCGTGAAAGTGATAAATACGTGAAAGTGATAAATATACAATGAAATATATGAAGTTCATATATTTTGAACTGCGGTATTAGATACATATAATGCACGATCCTCGTAGTAGATAGCGCAGTAGATAGCGCCTCAAATCAACGAGTTGCTACCTTTTGAAGATGCCATGACCCAGCTTATCCAGAACTTAAAATTCAAGGACACCAAATGCAGTTTTCAAAGTAAGCTACATAGCGACATTAAGAAAAAGATTAAGAAGCCTGGCACCCTCCTCATTTCCGCCGATAAAACCAATAATTTCTATACCATGAGTCCTTCCTCATACGACAAATTGCTTCAAGAGAACATTACCAAAACCTACAAAAAGTCAAGCGATCATCTTGTTGACAAGTTAGACTCCCAGTCTGCCAAAATTGCTGAGTGACTCAAGTTAGAAGACCGCATTGAGAAATTGGCTAAGGAGGATGCATTCATCACGTTGAAAGATCATAAGCCCAATTTTCAAGACAATCCATCATGCCGCTTAATAAACCCTTCTAAGCCTGAAATTGGGAAAATCAGTAAGCATCTCCTTGATGAAATTAACAACCCTATCATCACCAACAGTGAAGTAAACCAGTGGAAAAACACCTCAAGTGTCCTCAAATGGTTTAATAGTTTAGAAAACAAGAGCTCTCTTTCATTCATCTGTTTCGACATTTGTGAATTCTACCCCTCCATTACAGTGAAGTTGCTTTCCAAAGCAGTAGATTTTGCCTCTAAGTACTGCCCAATCCGTGAAATCATCTTGCATGCAAAACGATCTCTGCTATTTAACGATGATTGCCCATGGGAGAAAAAATCTGCCAGCAACCTCTTTGATGTTACCATGGGGTTCTTCGATGGAGCGGAAACGTGTGAGCTGGTTGGATGCTTTCTCTTATCAATTCTTACTGAGAAGTATGGTCAAAATATTGGTTTATACCGGGATGATGGTTTGGCTGCCCTCAACGGAACACCGCAGGAAATAGAGAATATCAAGAAAGGTTTTTGCAAAGTCTTCCGCGACAATGACTTAAAAATCACAGTCGAGGCTAACATCACCAAAACCAATTTTCTAGACGTCACGCTTGATCTCTCAAGTGGGAAGTATTACCCTTTTACAACATCCCCCTGTACGTGCATGAAAAATCTAACCACCCACCATCCATTCTGCACAAAATCCCTGAATCAATCAATAGGAGGCTCTCCGAGATATCTTCCAACAAGGAATGCTTTGATAGCGCTAAACCTACTTATCAAGAAGCTCTAAAAAGAAAGTGGGTATAGCTACACCCTGTCATTCGATGCTGCATCAAACCAGGCACCACGTCCACGAAGAAACAGGCAGCGGAACATCACATGGTTTAACCCACCTTACAGCAAGAACGTGGAAACTAACGTCGGAAAATGCTTCCTTGCACTTATTGATAAGCATTTCCCAAAAAACTAATCCTCTTCACAAAATTTTCAACCGGAACACCCTTAAACTGAGCTACAGCTGCATGGGCAGCATTAAAACTGTCATATCTAACCACAATAAATCTGAAATCCGGAAACTCGCACGCACTGATGATCGAGCTAGGAAAAGCTGTAACTGTAGAAAACCTGACATATGCTCCATGGATGGAAGCTGTAACATGGAAAGCATAATTTACCAGGAAGAGGTCACCACAGAAACCACAAAGGAAACGTACATTGGTCTCTGTGACACCGCTTTTAAAATGCGTTACAGGAACTACTTGTGTTCATTCCGAAACGAACGTTACAGGCATGCCACTGAACTTAGCAAATATATATGGATTCTTAAAGATAAGGACACTAAGTTTAATATTAAGTTGCGCCAGGTGAAACAAGCTAATTCGTATTCCAATGTAGCTAAAAGATGCAATTAGTGTTTGTGGGAAAAATATTTTATCATTTGCAAACCGCAAATGGCAAGTTTAAAGAAAAGAAATGAGCTGACATCAGGTTGCAGACATGCCAGGAAATTCCTGTTAAAGAACGTAACTTTACGATAGCGCGTGCAGTATGTAGCGCGCATGTACACATTGTTCTGTCTTTTAAATTTCGATGTATTGTAACCGTTATTTCTGGCAGTTGCCTGACGATTGCTTCGCAAGAGGCATGAAACTCAGAGTTGCAGTAAAAGTTCAAGTAACCTAATTCTTGAGGTATAATTATATATATATATATATATATATTACTCTAGTTTGAGCACTCTGGCATGGCTTAGACGATACCACAAAGGTTGGGTCGTTTGGGGTGATCGTCTCGGTTCTCCCCCATCCTAGCATTAGCACTGCACTGATGAGGCCCAGAAGGCCGAAACAGTACTGTCTGCAGTTAGTTATATATATATATATATATATATATATATATATATATATATATATATATAGTAGCAAATGGACTACTCAAGTTATGCACATATGGATTTTAATACAGCCTGTTTCGTAAACAAACAAAAGTTGATCCACTCATAAGTCAAACTCCATACACACGCTGATGACTGATGAGTGGATCAACTTTTGCTGGTCTACGAAACAGGCTGTATTAAAATTCATATGTGCATAACTTGAGTGGTCCAGTTGCTACTGTAATCGCTCCTTCATTGTCGAGCACTGTCATGGATCCTACGTTGCCTATTTCGCTGACATATATATATATATATATATATATATATATATATACACATATATATCTATTTAAACAGAGTAAAAAGGTAAACCAAACGATGAGATCCCAGTAGAAGGATCCGCGGAGGATACAATGCTTCAAGGAAAATATTAAGCAAGTGTAAAACGATGAAACATGAAGCAAACTTCTAACTGTTCCAGCTTTAATGTGGCGACGTTTCGGCCTTTGGCCTTCTTCAGGTGGATCGTATTTATATAAAAACTAAAAACTAAAAGTCCTAATAGGTTTACAGAATGACCTGAATTTATACCTAACGTAAGAAATATAAATAGCATTGCTTAATGCATTCCAGACCTTATATAAAAACTAAAAACTAAAAGTCCTAAAGCAAACTTTAAGCAAACTTTATTTATTTACACAGGGTAGCCCATTCAGCTCTAAGGCTGGTATCCATAGGGGCCCTGTATTGAAAATAATTTACATCAAATTTCTAGAATAGATATATATGTATATATAATGACTAAGATTTTACAACTACATTAACAGCCTAAAACTACAAAGCTAAAACACAATTAAAACATAACATAGTAAATAAAATATCAAAATTATCAAAATTACGGTAAAAGGAAATGTTTTGCTCGGCGACAGAACGTTTGAATGTTTTCACTCTTCACAATGTTTAAAGGAAGTTTATTAAAAATTTCTGCGCCAGTAAAAAGAAAGGTCCTTCTCCCAAAATTCTGTTTTACTTTTGGTAGGGATAGCCTCAGACTTTGCCTCGTGGAATAATTGTGAATATTCGAAAATCTGGTAAAATATGATGAAAAGTAACTAGGAACTAATGAGTGGAGACAGAGAAAAACGAGTTTAGCCTTGTGGTAATAGCGTCTACTGGAAAGAGTCGGCCATTGCAGCTGATCTATTGCTTCAGATGACCGAGAGCAACGTGTAATAATCCGTGCAGATCTATTTTGTAAGCGCTGTAGTCGATCTATATCTTGTTGTAAAAGTTTACTCCAGGCAATGTCACAGTAATCAAATAAGGGAAGAATTAAGGTATTATGAACAAGTATTGCTGCCTCTTTTGTGACGAAACTTCTAATGCGGCCCAGAATACTAACTCTTGACGCCACCTTTTTACACATATAGTCTGCGTGAACCTTCCAAGTCATAAAATTGTCGAACACCACGCCTAGGTATTTAAAAGTAGTTTCGCAAGAAATGAGCTTTCCGATAAGATTAAGATTTAAAATACAATCGCGCTCTTTATGCCTTCGAGATGTAAATAGTACACACTTAGTTTTTGAAACATTGAGAACAAGATTGTTGTCTTCTAGCCATTCAGATAGACATTGAAGATCTTGATTAAAGTAAAAAGTTAAATTGTCTACTGTTGGGACAGCGAGATATAAAACTGTGTCGTCAGCGTACATATTTACAGAACAGTGTTTGACACAACGTGGTAAATCATTAATGTAGACAATGAATAACAGGGGTCCGAGGATGGACCCTTGTGGCACTCCAGAAGTTATAGCATGCTCTTCAGATGAATGAGAATCAATTTGCACGAACTGCTTTCTTCCCGTAAAGTAGTCCTTAAACCATAGAAGGCTTTCCTCGCATATACCATAGTAATCTAATTTTCTGAGCAAAATGTCATGGTCAACTGTGTCGAAAGCCTTTGCCAGGTCAATAAACACAGAACCAGTAACAAGGCCCTTATCCATATTCAGGAGAATCTCGTCGGCGAAATAAGTTACAGCCGTCTCAGTTGAGTGCATTCTTCTAAAACCGGACTGTAATTTACAGAGCAAGTTATGATCATCAAAAAAACTTGCAAGCTGCTTGTGGATTAAACGCTCTAGGACTTTAGATACCACTGGTAATACCGATATGGTGCGGTAGTTTCTTGGGTCATCTTTTGAACCTGATTTATGTAAAGGGGTCACCTTCGCTTTTTTCCATTCTGCAGGGATAACGTTTTGTTGGATAGTTAAATTAAAAATGAGCGATAGTGGATAGGCCAGGGCGTCTGATCCGTCTTTTAGTAGACGAGATGGAATACCATCAACACCTGTAGCTTTCTTCGGTTTTAAATCTTTAAGAGCCTTTCTAACTTCCGTCACGGTGATCTTTCGTAGATTAAATTTTTCTGGGCGGACAATTTGCGGTAGCCATTTGGAAAAGGATCGCGCGGTTGATCGGTGGATCGACCTTAAATCTTCGGCACAAGAGACAAAGAAGCTATTGAAGGTGTTACACTTGTCTTTTGCTTCATTAGCTGTACGAGCAGTAGCGCTGCTACTCTTTGAGCCATTTCCGAGTAGCCGTTTTAAGTTTTTCCAGGTCCCACGGGAATCTCCTCTTGTCTCCTGGAACAGTTCGTTGTAATATCTTTCTTTCTCTTTTCTGAGCTTCAAAGTCACAACATTGCGTAAGCGCTTGTAAGAGCTCCAATGAAGCTCATTGTGTGACCTCAATGCCAGATTATGAAAGCGGTCTCTTTCATTTATTAGATGTTTTACCTCACGTGTCAGCCATGGTACTTTATTTCCCCTGACTCGCACGCGGATTTTTGGGGCATGGGTGTCGGCTACTTCACAAAAAAGGTGTTTAAATGAGTCCCATGCGTCCTCAACATCTGCGAAGGAATTTATCAATGACCATGGAACTTTATTTAGATCTTCAATGAAAGCATCACGATTAAAACGCTTGATATTCCGAGTATCAATTATCGTCGGGGGAGGCGGTTTCAAACGATGTAATTTACGGACGGCATATGTTGCGGAGTGATCACTAAAGCCAACTGGTATTACCCCGGAGACATATAGATCCGGACGACTGGTAAAAAATAAATCGATCAGGGTCTTTGAATTTTCAGTTATGCGAGTGAAATTGTCAATAATCTGCCGCAGACTAAACTCTTTCGCCATGTTCATAAAGCGCTTCGTAGATGCAGGTTTATTCGACTGTTTCAGGTCGAAATTCAGATCCCCGGTAATGACAATTTCCTTTTCCCGATCAGCCATTACTGTTAACATATTTCTCAAGCCCTCAACGTAAGTTGCAACGTTGTCCGCATTCGGTGGGCGGTAGCAGGAACAGAAAATAAAACCTTTAGATTTTGGAGGTGTTATTTCCATCCAAAGGCATTGAATATCCGGTTGATCATTTTCAAATTCTTGAATAACTTTGTAATTGAGGTTCGAAGAAATGTAAATGAGAACACCACCATTTCGGCGAGTTTTATCTCTTCGTACAAGTGAGTAGCCGGGAAGCTGAATTTCATTGTCACTGATTGATGAATCTAGCCAAGTTTCGTTTAGGGACAGAACGTGCGGTAGGTGGGTCTCACAAAAAACTCGGATCTCATCCATCTTGTTGACAAGACTTCGCACAAATTACAAATTCTTAAGCCTTTTACCGTACTCAACTTGAAGTTTCCACTTTGAGAAGTTGATTTTGGACCAGGGTTTCGCTCAACATTGCCACTGGACAAGAGTAGCGATAAGCATAGGCAATAGGCCAAAGTAGAGGTGGTGTGCTTTGAGAGTTTGACTTTATGGTTGCCCGCCATATCGACTGCTCGAGCTGCAAACTCATTCAGCGCAGTTTGAGCTATTTTTGCCTTGAGGTCGCTTTTCCAGCGCTCGTTTAATCCTTCCAAAGGTTCTTCACCAAGCAGACTGCCATGTCGAAATATTTTATGCCGGTTTACCGGCAAAATAAAGCAAAGAAGGTGAAATAAGTAAAGAGCTGCCGAGATGCCAACCAACCCTCTTGGCGCCAACCAACCCTCCTAGTAGGTTTACAGAATGACATGAATTTACACTAAACGTAAGAAATATAAATAGTATTGCGTAATGTAATCCAGACCTAAATAATAGGATATAATAATGAGTAAAAGGCAAGAATGTGCAAGGGGCGAAATAACCACGATTGGTTGCGAAGAACTCAATTACATTGTGTAAATGATGCCCTAATTATGCCTCTGTCATTTCGCCGTCTCTCGTGGTTGAACGACATTCGATGGTTGCGCCATCTAGTCTTAAAATCTGTCGCTGTGAGGCCCACGTACGTTTCAGTTTCTTCCCTGGTAGCGACTGTGGCTTGGTAGACAACCTCGCTTTGGAAACATTCCCCTCCTAAAGGGCATTCGTTTTCGTTTCTGCAGTTACACAATCTTTGGGGACGGCTTTCTTCGGACATTTTTGCGTTCCTGAATGTGGCTTTGTTATGCCCGTCTATGATCTGTTTCATATTGGGTGTGCATGAGTAGCTCAGTTTAATGGTGTTTTTAATAAAATAATATCCAATTGTAGACATCGCCTGAAATATATTCTCAAGTATTCTTAACGCTATTATCGGCGCGCACACGGTTGTCAATATTTGAATTTTTTAAACAATGTCATGTGATCACGTTGCTAAGTTAGAGTTAACCGTCACGATGCCTCAGTGTGTATGGAGTTTAACTGATGAGTGGATCAACTTTTGTTGGTCTACGAAACAGGCTGTATTAAAATCCATATGTGCGTAACTTGAGTAGTCCATTTGCTACTATATATATATATATATATATATATATATATAACTAACTGCAGACATTTTTTAAGTTTTGAAAAGGATTCTATCTCGTCATCACTGCCCCAGGAATCCCATGAGATAGCTAGACGCATGCGCATAACGAGTGCTTTTCGCGCGCAAATCAGTTTAGCACGGTGACTTCTTATGCCAAGAAAATCTTCCATTTTTACCTTCAAGTTTCTTAATATCGGGTCTGCAATAAGATCACTGGGTAGAAAACAACTAGAATTACTACACCAGGTTGGGAACCCGATATTCAGTGCTCGAACGATGCTGTAGACCAATCTTCACAGAACACCATGGCGGCGATCCTCAGAGGACTTAACGATACTTTGGAACAATTGACAAAAGCTTCAGAAAAGCAGACAGCGACGCTGACCAGTCTTAAAGACGACATCCTCCTTCGTCCTGAATCAGACGTGGAGGCAGAAAAGGAAGGCTCAAACACGAGCAATACACAACTAAATATTACTGCCACGATAAATAATGTGCTCGACCCGAGCGACTCTTGCGTAGTGAAAGAATCTGCTGGCTCTGACTCAGAATAGCAGAATGATGTCCTTGAAAGCCTGACTCAGGCATTTGTACAGACCAACAATAAATCTCCTACCATAACAGAGAAGGTTGCCAGTCTAATCGATAATATGGCTTCTGGAGGTCTTTCACCAGAAACGGTGAAGGAAAGAGTTGATAAATACCCTCCACCAGAAAACTGTATGTTCCTGTGTACTACAACAGTTAACGAGGAGGTTTTATGATCTGCTTCCCAGGGGGAGCAGAACAGTTGACCTTGCTTTTCAGAAGGTGCAAGAATTGCTTGTTCAGGGTTTATCACCCCTGTCGATTTTGGGGAAACAGTTGGTAAAAGACCTTCAAACTGGCAAAACCACTAACGTCCGTCAGGTCCTGGACCAGGTCATGGACAGCATTACCCTCGTGGCTAATGCCAATTATAAACTTAATATGAAACGACGAGAGCTAATCAAGCCCGACCTCAACCCCCCTTTCACAAGGTTATGCAAAGAGGACATCAAGCCCTCTACAAAGCTATTTGGGGATGAATTGTCAAAACATCTAAAGGATATGGCAGATGCAAAGAAGGCAGGCCAGCAGATGCAGAGGACCTCTGACACCCACACATCCAGCCATAACTATCTAAAGGCTGGGAGGCAGAAATTTCGACACTCAAATTTCAAACCATACCACCGGACATTTACTGGCCAGAAAGCATCTCAGACACGCCCTTTTTTAGGGTACAGCCGGGGACACAAGAGTGCCCCGAAAAAACCCAGCCAATCCAACAACAAAGATTAAATGATAACGAGGTGAGGACACATCCTAAAACAATTATGGATGGGGATTATTTGCATCAAATGGTCCGTATTTTTTCAGCAGGACAGCTGAAGGACTATGTCGGTTCCTGGGAATCTTTGACAAATGACCACGTCATACTTGATGCCATAAAGAACTACCATATTGAGTTTGAAGCTAATACCCCTGTCCAACCTCACCCACCAAAACAAATCCACTTCTCACCTGGTGAAAGGGGGATAATAAGTGAAGAAATATCTACACTTCTCCGTGAAGGAGTTTTGGAACAAACTGAATTTGTAGAGGGGGACTTCCTCTCAACTATATTTGTGCGGCCTAAAAAAGATGGCAGCTACCGAATGATTTTAAATCTCAAACCTCTTAATGAATTTGTCTCGTACCACCATTTCAAAATGGACACTATTCAAACAGCTCTTAAACTCATGCGTCCGGGGTGCTTTATGGCTTCAGTTGACCTAAAGGACGCATACTATTCTGTCCCTGTTGCTAAAGAGGACAGGAAAGATTTAAAATTTGAGTGGCAAGGGAGTTATTATGAATACACATGCCTACCCAATGGCCTCGCTTGTGCCCCCAGGCTGTTCACAAATTTTTTAAAACCTGTTTACTCTCATATCAGATCAATGGGCCATCTTCGCATGGGGCACATTGATGACTCTTTCTTATTAGGATATGACTACGCTGCTTGTAAGAGGAATGTCCAGGACACGATTGACACATTCCAAAACCTGGGATTCGTAATTCATCCGGTGAAATCAGCTTTTATTCCCACACAAGAAATAGAATTTCTTGGGTTTTTACTTAGCAGTATTCTTATGACAATTAGACTTCCCCGTACCAAAGCTGCACGCGTACGTATAGCCTGTCAGAATTTACTACTCAAAACTGAGGTGACTGTCAGGGAAACTGCCCACGTCATTGGCTTGATAGTGTCAAGTCTACCTGCAGTGCAATTTGGAGAATTGTATTACAGGAATCTAGAATAGAATAAGGTCCTTGCACTGCAGGCTAGCAAGGGTAATTATGATGGGCCATTATATTTGTCTAAGGATGCCAAAGTAGATTTGTCCTGGTGGATAAATAATGTGGACTCTTCTTTTAAGAAGATTGTTCAGCCTAACCCTGACATGACCCTGACAACAGATGCCTCAACTAAGGGCTGTGGGGCAGTGTATGGGGAACAGAAAACTGGTGGCCCTTGGGGTTTAGAGGAGCAAGGGTTTCATATGAACTACCTGGAGCTTTAAGCAGTTTGGTTAGGTCTCAAGTCTCTGTGTCATCTCGTGAGACAGAAGCACATTAGGATTCAATCTGATAACACTACGACAGTAGCTTATATCAATGCAATGGGGGGTATCCAATCTGAAAATTGCAACAACATGGCCCAGCAAATTTGGCTGTGGTGTACTGAAAGGGAACTTTGGCTCAGTGCCTGCCACATACCAGGCTCCATCAATGTAGTAGCTGACTCGGAATCTAGAGTATTCCACACCTCCATTGAATGGTCTCTACATCCAGATGTGTTTGATCACATTAATGAAATGTGGGCCCTTTTGAAATAGATCTTTTTGCTTCCCGACTTAATTTTAAAATACCTACGTACGTGTCTGGGAAACCAGACCCTAATGCAAAATATGTAAATGCATTATTCATGCAATGGAAAGAACATTAATTTATGCTTTTCCACCTTTCAGCCTGATAGCAACTTGTCTGCAAAAAATAGAACAGGATCAAGCTACTGGTGTAATCTTAGTCCCTTTCTGGCAGACACAACCTTGGTTTACAACGCTCCTTCACCTTTTAATAGAAAACTCAGTGTTGCTACCTCAGCTGGACTATCTCTTGACACAACCTCACAACAATGCTCTACACCCCCTTCGCAAGCAGCTAAAGTTGATAGCTTGCAAGGTCTCGGGAAAAGCCTCCAGCTTCGCAACATATCAGAGAAGGCTGCAACAATCATCTTGCAGTCATGGTCAGATGGGACGCAGAAACAATATAAACTGTACATCAAGCAGTGGATTGACTTTTGTTGTGAACGACAGGCAGATCCCTATAACCCACCTTTAACATCAGTATTGGATTTCTTGGTCACCCTCAATGATAAGGGCTTGAGCTATACTACCATTAACACTGCTCGTAGTGCCATATCAGCAATTACCCTTTCTGAAGACCAAAATACTATTTGTTGCCACCCACTTGTTTCTAGATTTATGAAAGGCATATACAAAGGCTCACTACCTGTTCCACGGTACCACTCGACTTGGGAAGTTCAACCAGTGTTAAATTATCTGGCTTCCAAAAGCCCTGTGGCTGGCCTTGACCTCAAAATGTTGACCCACAAGCTGATTATGTTGATAGCTCTGGTGTCTGCACAAAGAGGACAGAGTCTTCACATCCTTGATAAGTTCTATGACAAACCTGTGGAATCCTCCACATTTGCTTCCGCTATTCTCAAGACTGTTTAGTCCTGAAATTGGACTTGTTGGCAAATGGTTTTTTGTACTACTAGCCTTAACGAAACATCTTGTAGACAGAAACTTTATTTAACATTTATGTTTCTTAACATTACTTTAATGTTACATACACCTCCATATGGTGTTTTAGGTTCCAATTGATACATAGATTGTAATACCTACATCACTCATTGCTCCGTTCCTCATGCTTTTTATTGTGGGGAAGATACTTATACCCTCAGTTGATATTTGTCATGTAAATCTGTTTGACTTACTACGTTTCAGTTAATAAAATGATTATAGTGATTCATCATTCAGTGTTTGTTCCTCGTGTGACTGTCTTGGCTTTGAAATCTCATGGGATCCCAGGGGCAGTGATGACGAGATAAAATTGAAAAATTAAGCGAGACTTACCTGTAAGTTGAAGTTTGATTGGAATTCTATCGAGTCATCAAACTGCACCAAGGGATCACATGCCCACCCTTGGGCAACAAATCATACTTACATCTGATTTTACCCACCCATTTATTTATAGTGCTATTGACATTACAGTTCTTATACAATCTACTTCATGGTGATCAGACTGTCACATTCGGCTGTAAATACTGATTATGCGCATGCGTCTAGCTATCTCATGTGATCCCTTGGTGCAGTTTGATGACTCGATAGAATTCCAATCAAACTTCAACTTACAGGTAAGTCTCGTTCAATTTTTCAATTTATTTTCAATAAATCACTAATTACAGAATAAAAGCGCAGACAGCACATGGGCTTGGCCCTAACTAAATACTAGTACGCAAAAGTATTCAAAGTCCGAAGATAAAGTTGATATATCTAAAGGGAGTCGTAATTTAAACTAGGATAATTCTTAGCTAAGAATAAAGATAATTCGAAGTTGAACAAATAAAAAAGGCGTAAATTGCGAAGAATAATGATATAACTAAAGATAGAACTATCTTGGGAGTATTAATATAGGATTAAGTTATGAATAAATGTAATTCAAATAACGCTAACATTGATCTAGGGATAATTTAAAGAAACCTGAAAGGAACTAACAATTAATCTATTTATTAATATAGTTATTAAATCAACTATTAATTATTTACACGATAATTTTAATAGTAGTATTGCCTACTTGACACAGAACTGGAGCTTTCCACAAATTTTTAAAGTCACATAAACAGAGACGAAAGTGGTCACAGAGAATTCTCTTCTTGATATCATTGAGGATATGACGGATTATACCCTCTTGATTTTCTTTCCATTGCGAAAAGTAGCATTATTACGAAATTTCCAAATGCCATGCAAGATCGTTTTGATAAGAAAACGGGCCAATCGTGCATTTTTTGGGTTGGCTGGAGCCCACTGAAAAAAGAAAACAGAATTACAAGAGGGGAAGAAATTACCAAGGAGAGAGGAGATCACAGGAGAAAAATACGACCACACTTTTTAGCACGGGAACAATTAAGAAAACAGTGATCAATTGTTTCTTTCCGAGAGCAGTAGGCACATTTATCAGAATCAATATAACCCCAATGTTCTAGGGAATCGCGGACTTTAATGGCCCGAAGGACAATTGACCACAACACATCATTCTTGTAGTTTTCAGAAAAGTCATCTCCAACCAATTTCCAGAGATTGTCAAGTTTGAAATCGATAGGAAGAAAGGGGGACCAAAAACGGTGAAGAATCGGGGAAGCAGAATTCTCACTTAACAGGGCCTGATAGCATTTCTTAGAGGTAAAATCAAAGTCTTGCCACTCTTTGCGGGACACAATCCCGCAAAGAGTGGTAAGCGCCGAAAAACATTTTTTATAATATGGTGTGGAGTCATGAGAACCTGGAGTGGAATTGTCGCGAAGAGAATGCCACTCCGGCCGAAAAGAAGCAAGTCTAAATCCTAGTAAGTATTTGGTTAGGTAAAAGGACTTTGATTCGGGGTTAGAGAGATTAGACACTAGAGAGGCTAGCTTTAAGGAGTCACCTTTGATTTGAAAATTAACTCGATCAAAGGCTTTCTCTTGATCGAGGCTGAGTAGAATGCCAGTTTCGTTAGTGGGCTCAATATAGTCTAAAATATCCCTTAATAGGTGTAGGTTTGACGTAATTTTCCGACCGGGCACGGAGCAAGTTTGATCAGGATCAACGATAAACTGTAAAACTTTAGAGACGGAGAGAAAGAGACTTGGAACATATCTTATAATCGACAATTAGTAAGGAAATTGGTCTCCAATTTTTAAGATATTTGCGATCCCCTTTCTTGATAATGACTCGAGTATTACTTGTTTTCATAGACTCGCACATCTCTCCATCTTGGGAGCATGCATTGAATACCTGGCACAGATATGGACCCAAACGGTCCCAGAACTTCGAGTAAAACTAGACCGAAAGGCCATCAGGGCCAGGAGCTTTGTTTGTGTTCATTTTATTCAGAGCGACAGTAATTTCCTCGAGCATCAAGTCACCTTCACATGAGGATGCCTGATCGGACGTGAGTTGACGAGACAAGGCAGATAAAAAGACCGGTTTGCATCGCGACATTTACCGGCTCTTCGGAGAAGAAATAATTTGGATATATCAACAAAGTTGAAATGGTAAATTGGCCACCGCAACGATTACAGAAGCTGACGTTTCGAGCGTTAGCCCCTCGTCGAAGAAGAGTCCAGAGTAAAAATCTACGTGCAGTTTCGCAATTTCCTCTTGAGAGAAGACCTCATTGCCGTCTGAATCGTACACTGAAGAGATGTGCGATCTTTGCGCTTTACTTCGCTGTAAATTAAAGAAATATCGGCTGGGGCGTTCGCCCTCTTCTAACCAATTGGGACGACTACGAATCATAATTCCTTCTGCTTTTTCGGTATGGAGAGCTTTCAGGCGACATTCCGTATTGGATATAGAATCGGAGACGTTTATAAGTTATAATAATAATAATAATATAATATAGTTTATTTCGGACCACTTGCAGCCAAAGGCTGAATTACTGGTACAGTTTAAAAAATATACACACTGGTTGTGTCGCCATTAACTAGACGTTACCGAAGTCGAATAAATTTAGTGGTTAAGAAAACTTCATCTCTATGTAACCGTCTCCGTTTCTTACGGGAAAAGGAGATCGCTTCTTCCTTAACGGATCGTTTTAGAAACTCCCACCAATTCTGGATGCAAACAAAAGCATGTAAGAAACGTATGTGATTAACGATTAAATTATCTATACCAATGCAGAAATCTTTGTCTTTCAAAAGGGAGTTGTTAAAATTCCATACACCAGGATCGCGTTTTAAGCTACTAGGAAAGTTAAAAACAAGGGAGACAAAGTCATGATCAGAAAATGAACAAGGAAAGATATCACACTTCGTCTCAGGGGAGAGCAAATCCTTAGAGATAAGAAATTTATCGAGTCTGCTCGAAATTGTTGAGGTGGAATTGAACAACGTAAATTGCCTTTGATTAGGGTGCAATTTACGCCATACATCGATAAGAGTGAAAACACTTTCTAATGACTCGTAATCTTTATGAATAGAGATGTTTCCCCCAAATTTGTCTAGAGCGTTATCAGAACAGTTAAAATCCCCGCAAATGATAGTCGCTGAGGATGGAATAAAAAAGTCATGTGGAGAGTCGAAAAACACTTTTCGTTCAGATGGATTGGTGGGAGCGTAAATATTTGCTAACTTCAGATCAACATCGTTGGTCCTGATCAGGATACTGACGATACGACCGTGCGAGTCTTTCTTCCAAGATATGACTTCTTCTTAAATTCTATGGGACATCAAGGTTGCTACTCCGCCTTTTCGGCCGATGGCAGGGGACCAGAAACTACGTCCCGGCCATCGATGACACAGCCTTGATCAGAGACTCAGAACTTATAAACGTCTCTTGTACAAAGCAAAAATCACAATACATTCTTTCAACTAAATCAAATAAATAGTTGTGGGTGAGAAGATTCCCCATGCCCCTCGCATTGATAGTTAATAATTTGAAAGATGTTTAGGAAGAAAAGACTCACTTCAGAAAAAACATTAAAGGACTTACTTTGATTTCTTTGAGTTTATATTTTTTTCCTTTTTTCTTTCCTGGGGTAGGGGTTTCTTTGCGAGACCGAGAGAGGTCGGAGGATTTTCGTTTCAGGTCGTGTGCAGTTTCCATGTCGTTTTCATGGGTGTCTAAAGAAGAGATGGGTGTTGAGGTTGGAACAGGTATCGCAGAGCGAGATTTTCTGGTGACAAGAGTCGGAGTAGTTGGTTTTCTGGAACAGGTGAGAGATGATTCGGCGAGACGGGCAGCTGTACGGCGAGATGGCGGTTTAGCGGGTTTAGTTGAGGTAATAAGGTCTTGAGGGTCCAGGATCGGCGAGTTAGAGGAAATAAGTGGTGTTGGCGACAATTTTGAGGAGGCAGGCAAAGAATCGGTAGATTGGTCGAACGTAAGGTTTTCGTCAGTAGGTGGAGGGTCACCGGTGGATGGTAGATTTTCAGGCGTAAGATTTTCGTCGGTGGATGGAAGATTTTCGGGCGCAAGATTTTCGTCGCTGGATGGAAGGTTCTCGGGCGCAAGATTTTCGTCGGGGGATGGAAGATTTTCGAGCGTAAGATTTTCGTTACTGGATTTCCTGGGTAGAAGAGCGGAAGCGAGTGGAAGATTTTCATCAATTGATTGTTGGTCATCAGACCTGTCGATGTGTACGTCTTCCAATTTATCTGTTGCGGTGCCATGGGCCGCTGGAGAGACCCATGAGTATTGGCAATTAACACCATAGTGTCCTTCTTGCTTGCAAATACAACAAAGAGTTGGAGGTGGGCACTCCCGCGCTTCGTGTCCGGTAACATCGCAATTGAAGCATATCTTATTCGCGCATACATTAGCAAAATGACCGGGGCAATTGCATTTACGGCAGGTAGGAATCTGGCTGCTGTACTTGACAAAGATTTGAAATTTGACGAAGGCCGTTAAAGATATTAGGGGCGTAGGAATGTTTACCACGGCGGTAATGTAGCACTTCGCTGTAAGGTGACAGTCGTTTGATTATAGCCAAATCTGACAGCTCAAACGGTGCATCGTAAATCGTCAGGAAAGTTAAGGGCTTGTCCACATCTTGAAGGGCGTAATTTTCCGAATTAATGTGTAGGGAATTTAAACGAAGGAAGTTTTCCTTGGCAGTTATGGACTTAAAAGTAACAACCACTTCGCCGTTGAGTTTTCTTTGCAAACATTCGATGTCAGTCGGGTCGACCTTCCAAAATGTCAGCGCGTCGAATACAGAGCGGGCAGTCGTTAATTTTTTTTGGAGTAAAGAAAGCGGTTCTCGGCCGCTGTGGCATGTTATTCTCTACATGTTATTCTCCACATTATGGAACTTGTGCCAGAAGTACGGGCAGCTCTTGACGCATATGATTCCCCATTGACAATAGACGAGTTTTCCGGCATTTTCATCCGCGGCGTTCAAAATATCTTCGACAATCCCTTCTAAATTCTCAGTAGATTCCATAATCAAAAGCAAGTAAATGAAGGCCCAAAGGGCAAACTAACCTCTAGTTAGAAGATTGGCTTGGTAATCCAAAAACCACGACCAACTTTACACTGTTTCGGCCTTCTGGGCCTTATCAGTGCAGTGCGGATGCTAGGATGGGGGAGAACCGATATGGATCCCAAATAATGCCGCACTTGTGGTATTGTCTAAGCCACGCCAGAGTGCTCAAACTAGAGGAGCCTAGTGAGCTATGCACAATGCTAGCGGCGATGACTCATCCCACAGTGCTCAATTTGCACATGAAAGCAGAGCTTTGTATACCAAAGAGCTATGTCTATATAACTATATATATATTGGTCGTTAATGAGACTTCCAGGCCAACAAAGGTGCACCGCGCCAGGAGGATCAATAAAGATTCGCAGTCCAAACCTCACAGCCAACACGAACGTAGAAAGTTAAAAAAGATTGCGAGGATGGACAACTTCTGACGTAAAAATACAAAAAAATTTTAATAAAAAACGTTTCGGTCAGAGACCTTCTTCAGTTATTTACAACTTTTGAAATAAAAAAAGAACATTAAATAGGATCGAAGTGCTAATGATTACATAATTACAGATAACGACTAATGAACTGGTGCTATATATAGACATATATATATATAAATCTTCCCTTGTCGGCACGTATTGGGAAAATCAGCGAATACTCTCCTAAGTACTCGTATGTTCAGAGACACCGTTTTGCAAATTTGACTAGTTTTGAAACGTCAAAACTATTGGCGCTTGAATTTTGAGTTTATCCGTTCAGTATTTCTAGTTTTCGTGGAACTGATCGGACTGGCGGATTTTAACTCCTCCTGCTTACAAAGTATGCTAGTCCAATGCAAGATACTCTAAGCAGTTTCTCAGCTGTAACTGGTATTTCTCCAAAACAAAAAAAAACCTTAAATGAATAAATTAGTTAAGAAATAACTATGCCAATGAATAGAGAAAAAGGGAGCGAAGACTACTTTTGGCAATATTGCTCGCCATATTCGAACATGTTCAGGCCGCTGAAACGCAAATCAATGCAAATATGCCTCCTAAAATGTTTCGAAATGAATTTCCAGAAACCTTGCTATCTACATATCAAACTCATGGGGTACAAATAGTCTTAACATGAATATAGTGACCACGCCCACTTCAACGCCCCACTCAAATCGAGTGTAATTTTCGAATGTTTCACCATCGTGCAGATTCTCTACGAAAAAGCACTCAATGTACCTATAAAATATTAAACTATAATACTGTGGCTTTCTATTTCGCTAATTTTCTAACTTGAAGGTAGTGTTTTTCCATCGTCATTTTTACCTTTTCTCCGAGCGGTTGCGTGAAATTAACAAGGCGTTTTTTATCAAACGCGACCGAGCGAAGTGTCTCGGGCGATTTCTCTTTTACACAGGCACAAATTAAAATATACCGCCAGAACAAAAAAGAGGAACAAACTTCCTTTGTTTTGATATGTAAAGTGTCGAACAAAAAGCAGATTTGTCCTCGTCGAATGGCGTTTCAAAACAGCTGTATCTTCCTCCTTTTTTTTCTTTTACTGTTTTGCAAGCGTGAAAGCAGTAGAAGAGAGACCAAAGCTTTTTCTTTATTTCACGAGTAAGTTGGCCATGGAACGATTCTTTTCTATCCTCTAGGAAGTTTTCCGATGGAACCAACCGCTTTTCGCTACGAACAAACGGAAAATATCCACATCCTCCATCGGCCCCTAGGGGTCTCCATTCGTTGAAGCATGTGCTATTATACAGCCAACGTAATGAATTTTCAACCTCTTGTTGATTTTTTCAACCTCCCTGATCTCAATATCATACAGTTTCGAATCCTTCTTCCGTGGATTCGCCTTTCTAACGGGGGTGTATGTTGAGCATCCATTGCAAAATCGCTTTGTTTTTCTATTTCCTTCTTTTGGCCTGTCCGCCATTTTGAAAATTCGCAACGGAAGCATGTGCATTACGTGGCGTTAGTGGACGGGTACACCTGGAACCGAGAAAAACAAATGTTCGTCGCGCTGGGGAAAGAGTTTGATATGGTTTCGGTCTCTCTTCTTCTATCGCAACTCTCAAAAGAAAAATATTCTTCGCGAAGTCAACTACTCCAGAAGTGGATATCGTTAAAAACGAAAAATATTTAGGAGTTTTAGAAATTCTTAAGCTACTTAATTATTCACTTCATGAACAAGAAGACTTCAAAGCTCACATGCCAACTTTATTCTATTCAATTTGATACATCTCATTTAATTTGACTATGTTGTTAGCATATTTTTTACTCTGTTGTTTGTTTACTTTCGGCAACAACAGAAACTAAAATAAAGGGAGGAACTCATAACACCTTTATCAGGATAGGACGCCTCACTTCCTCCTTTAGCACCATGACCACACTTGTAGTTGTAGAAAGAACCCACCATCTCTCCATTCTGAGTAGCTTTGCGTTCTCGTCCGTAGATGGAAACTTCACCATCACAGTTTGGATAGGAGCTCGCGGCGTAAATCGTCGCGCATGTTTTCAAATCTGCAGTGTTCCTCGCCATCACCTTGTTATCGCAGCAGCAATGTCCTCCAGTGGATGTGCTACCTCTGCAAGCTGCTGCAGCCGCCATGTGCAGAGCCGCCATGTGCGTTCGCCAAGTCGAACGCCGAGTACTTGTTATAACCAGCTGGGAGGAGGCTTTGAGGCAAACGAGCGTTCTGGTCGAGTTTCGCAAATCCACCCGGCTGGCCGGCATTTGCCAACTGGGCTTTCAGCTTAGCGACCTAATGATAAAAAAAAAGAAAACAAACACATACACAATATTCCACGCATGCAGGATGATTGCAAATTGACGTGACTGAGATCCATGTATCTCAGATATTAATAGTAGGCCACCGCCTAGTAAAATACGCTTGGAAAATTTGATTCGCAGCTGCGCTAATTCTTTGGTGTCAACTGGTGTCTGAGAAGCTCTATTCTTTCATTCGTGGGTCTAGGCTATGGGAAAATTCAAGCCCACGAGCATGAGCAAAAGCAACTGCAGCTGACCAGCACCCGTTTGATGGTTAGCAAGCCTGTACGTTATACATATATTTTACTTTCTATTTACTGTCCCTTTATTTCAGAGACTTGAAATGGCATTTCAGCCATATAAATATATACATCGGAAATAACAGATAACGAAAAAATGTTAGATGGAATGAGCACCTTCTAAAAGTATGTTACACTACCTCCATTTCCAGATGCTTTAACCTGTGCGCATACCCTAAATGCAAGAACAGATGAGATTGAAAGATCAAGCATCACTTCTTATTTCAAAATATAAAAGCTACTACCCCTTTATGATGTTTATTTCCCATCTTTTATGAACTGCTATCTCCTACCAAATATTCTCATAATTTTGTTTTTTAATCTTAACGGTTGAAGTAAACACGGGAAAAAATGTAGAATTTTAAAACTATCCTATGTACGGAGGAAAAAACGTTGCCTACCAGACAATGTGTCTTGAAATCGCACGAAGCACTTGATGATCCTTCATCTGCGCTTGTCGTAAAGGTTATTGAAATACCGTTGGAAATTGCAGCAATGAAGAGCGCTTTCAGGATTAACTTCGTCATCTTGAAGAATTTTGCTGAGCCACTAAATTAGAAAAAGAAGCGGAAACAGAAGCAGATATTGAGCAGGAGCAGAATTAAATCAACTTGGAGAAAAAATAGTTTACTGTTTATAGGTTATGTTAGTTCGGAAGGTTTCTCTTAAACTTTAAAACACAAGTTTTCCTTGAAGAGCCGTTCACGATGTTAGCAATCGATTCCAAAAAATAAAATGTGAACATTTTTACTTTAACAGCCAT
Source organism: Stylophora pistillata (assembly GCF_964205215.1). Taxonomy (NCBI): domain Eukaryota; kingdom Metazoa; phylum Cnidaria; class Anthozoa; order Scleractinia; family Pocilloporidae; genus Stylophora; species Stylophora pistillata. The sequence continues at coordinate 21,395,773 of NC_142527.1, read as the reverse complement.
TTTAATATCGCGAGTCTGTGATGTTGCTCAAAATAGTATGATGATTCTTATTTGAATAAAAATTATAATCTGTGAGCTAGAAATCCGAATCCACATGCACGGAGACGATACAATAATATGCTGAACCTTTGTTTTTGTCTCGTTCTTTGGACAGTTTTTACACAAACAGGACAGCCCTTTTGTGAGGCCTACTCTGGGACCTCATGTTGCCTTAAGTCGCCTAAAGTTGCCTAAAGTCGCTATTGGTTACGAAATGTCATAAGGGTTCCACCCTTCCCAACTGACCCCATAGACCCTACTCTAATCATATTGCGTCTCTTGCAAGTGATTCTGTAAACATTTTTAAATTCTTTGAAGACACTATTGCCAACTTTTATTTTATTACTTCAGTCAAATAAAATTGCTTTAAATCGCTTTAAATTGCCTAAATTCCCAAGGTTTTTTCTACCAATTTGCCTTAAATCGCCCAAAGTCGCCCAAAGTTACGGCGACTTAAGTGTCCCTGTCTGAGAAAGTGATCCAGGGGCTAAAAGTGGTGGTCAACCGATGCGGCTGAAACTTGGCACAAAAATTGAGTGTGATAAGATATTTCAAGAGCCACTTTGGCTCACTTCTCTAACTGCTTCTTCTGGAGTTTCAGGGGGTCCTATTTGTGAGCATAATTAATGCTATAAACAGATCAAACTCTTGACATAAGGCCTTTATTTTGTGTAAGGTGAGTGTAAATGAAACATTAAAGCCAAATCAGTTTCTTTATCTAGAAATACCTAGACTCGTAGCTTACAAATGCACTAAGAAGGCCTCTGATTAGCACTACAAACACTTCGCGGTTTAGCAAAACAAAGTAAATTTAATAAATGAAGACCTAGTACCCATCATAGAGCACAAATGACGATGTTCTGACCAAAATATGACAATATTTTTTAAAGATGCTTGAGTTTTCTCTGATCTACGTTTTCTAGGCCATATTTCCATACGTATCATACTCCAAGCATGCAAAGTCTATATTTTGTCAGGCGGTTTTTTACTTGAAAATAAAGTGACCTTGACCCGGCCTTAACCAATAAGCTAAGAATAAACCGATCGTTAAAAGATGATCCACTTCTGACCTCTGAATAGGCTGAATAGCTCTCGCAAATACCCATCACTAAGTGAGCATGACCATGCCTACATAAGCTTACGTGCCGCAGTGAGCACCGTCCAGGTGACTTGTGATCCACCAGAGATCTTAGGTACTTTAGAACTGAATAAATGGAACCATCCAACAAAGAGGGAATCCCCAGTCAGAACAGCTGGATGACAAAAAATTATTGTTGCTGTTTAAATGAAATATTCCTCACGAGACATGAGATGATGCCAATAGGACCCGCCATTTTGGACGTGAGAGTATTAGGACGGGACCGAGTTTCCATCCCTCCCCCAATTCAAGCGTAAATGTTTTTGTCCTTATGAAGTATTAAAAGTGTAGCGATAAGAAGTTTCAGGAGAATTTTACGATAGCGCTTTGTTCCTTTAGAGGGGTAAATGAACAATGCGGTGCCGTGTCATGGGCTCTGCACGAAACAGGAATGACTCCTTTGTTGTCTCGCGATAATGACATGACTGCTTGGTCAAAATACAAGGATAAGGGGTCAAGTACGTCCGGGGCGAGAGGAAGACCAGGTGATGCCAAAGCTACAAGTACAGGTAATTCAAAATATAAGAAAGGGCTCATACACGCGCATAAATGTAGCAGATGGCTTTCCGGCAAGTGCAACTCTCGCTAAGAGCGGTCCTCTCAACTTCCCGTCCAAAAAACGTTTCCTTTATTTTTTTTTTCCTATGAAAAGGGTTTAGGACACGTGTTTCAAAAATAGTTTGGTTTTTTTCCAATTCTCTTTTGTATGAAGATTTCAACTTTCGCGAACTTACTGCCAAGGGAAGATTAGCCAAGGTGTTGCAATAGCAAAACCTTAGTTAACTACACTCATTGTGCGAGTTTTTTTTTACGTTGAAAGAATAGGTAATGCTAATCCTAAGCCATCGTATTATGAACCTCTTCTACAGTTAGCAAATTCCTGTGATCACCGCAAGTGATGGTCGACAAACCCACGTTACTCAAAACTTAGTGAAGATTGCGTGACTCCTCGACTTGGTCCAGTCCTCTCACTCTCACGTCCAATATGGTGGGCTGGTCGATACAATAACAATCGCATCTCGAGCAGTTGCGTGACATGTTTCATATAAACTGCAACACAAAATATTCGTTATCCAGCTCTCCTTACTGTGGATTTCTTATTTACTGCCGGATGATTTGATTTATTCAGCTCTAACGTACCAGGGAAATCGGATGGATCACAAGTCACCTGGACGCCTACTCACTACAACTTGTATGTATCATCCTGCTCTTTTACTGATGCCATCATACGTATTTACAAGAGCTAGCAAGGCTATCAAAACTTTAACCATAGATCTTCTGTGAACTGTCGTTATCATTACTCTCACTTCATATTGCATCAAAAAATGGGTCCGACAAAATATATAGACTTTGCACGCTTGTGAGTATAGTATGTATGGAAATATGACGTGAAAAATATAATTCGGACGAAATTAAAGCATCTCTAATAAAGATTGTCATGTCTAGGTGAGAACATCATCATTTGTTCTCTATGATGGGTACCAGGTTTTCAAAGAAAAAAGATTATCTTTATTTGCTAAACCCGGGTGTATGTAGTGCTAATCAGAGGCCTTCTTAGAGCATTTGTAAGCTATAAGTCGACGTATTTCTAGATAATGACACTGGATTGGCATTAGTGTTTCATTTTCACTCACCAAATACAAAATAAAGGCTGTATGTCAAATATTTGGTCTGTTTATATCATGAATTATGCTCAAAACTCCATTTTGCTTGGCCTTAGAGGGGAATAGAGGGTTTGTGCCAAAAACCTAACAAACCTTAATAAGCCAAATTTTCCTCAACTAATTTTGATAAATAGGTCACTAAAGTACATACTGGATTTGATATGAAAGTTACGCAAGAAGGCAGGTGAGTGTTATGGTTTTTTGAAAAATGGCAATTTTGAGTAATGATATTGATCTCAAATTTGACCTAAATCTAGCCCCAGGCCCCTCTCTGTCAAATCACTTGAGAACAAAGTTACATTTATGAAGTAAAAGCTCCACTGTAGTAGAGTCCATGGTCAAATTTGTTTGGCCGCACAATTTACCAATAGCCCATTGCAGAAACGTGAGAGGACTTATATTGATTACATTGAAAATCTAAACATTTCAACTAAAATGTTACTGAATGAAAAGCTACTCAGTCAAGGTTGAGAGTTTTCAGCAGAAAAGTGTCCAAATCGGAGCATTGCAAAAGTTGCAAAATTCCATACAAACCCTTAAAATGTTTTGGCCTGTCTACCCAATCCATACAAAACTCTCTATTTTAGGTGATATTTGAAGAGCTGTCATTTTGCCATTTTCCTCCTCTAAATACTTCTATTCTTGCTTAAGACTCTAAAATTTAGTTGATCTTTCATTTGAATATCTTAGTCTTTCAAACAAACAGAAACAACAACAACAACAACATTGACTTTATTTTTTTTTAAATGAAAGAAATAAAGGCTTTTGTAGCCCGCAGTTAGCAAAGCTATTCTAGGCGGGCTACCTAAACAAACACTGTATAGGCTCTCACACATACACACACACACACACACAAACACACACACACACGCAACAATGAAATAAATAAGTAAATGAGCAAATAAAAATAAATAATAAATAATAGTAGTGATAATCATGAAAGCAACCACACTCTTTGCCAGTCCTCTCACGTTTCTGCAATGGGTTATGGAGTTTTATAGCACTTTCAAAATGCCATCTAGAAGGATAAATTTTTGGTGCTCCCCTCATTGAAACTCTAGAACAAGCAGTCAGAGAGGTGAGCCAAAGGGGCTTTTGAAATATCACGCCCCAACTTTAGTGTCAAGTTTCAGCTCAATCGGTTGACCACCACTTTTGGCCTCTGGAACACTTTCTCAGGCAGGGACACTTCATGCCTCAGAGTAGGCCTTTTATGACTCAAGGCTGATAGTTTCGAAAGAAACTGTTTGGGGCTGCGTCGGTGGGAGTAACGAAATAATTTGGATATATCAACAAAGTTGAAATGGTAAATTGGCCACCGTAATGATTACAAAAGCTGACGTTTCGAGCGTTAGCCCTTCGTCGGAGCGAATAGAAGAATTGTGGGTTGTGTGTGCTTTTAAGGGCAGAAGATGGAGCTACGTTATTGGTGGGAACATGGCAACGAGAAAAACAAGAATAAATTAGTTGAGTGAAAAGCGTTCGTTGATCCCTGAGTGTGGGATTTAGACTGCCGGTTTGAAAGATGAGCTTTTGTTCAAGAGTTTTACGGCTTTCCGTGCTACCTAAGTGTAAGGAAAGACCGCAGATTGCCATATGTTGCCTAGAATGATTTGGTACATTAAAATGTCTAGCGACTGGTTTCGATGTGTCCTTGTCATTCCTTTCCATGTCTCGAAGGTGTTCTCGGAATCGGTCGCCTTGTCTTCTGCCTGTTTAGCCGATGTATATCTTTTTGCAATAAGTGCAAGTTATGCAATAGATTACATTGGCAGAGGTGCACGTGAAGTGATCGGTGATCTTAATGGATCGTTTAGGTCCCGATATTTTATCAGTGTTGTGAATGAAAGGACACGTTTTGCATCGTGCACGAGCGCATTTAAAAGTGCCTGGTTGGTCATTAGTCTGAAAAGAACTTCTGACCAAAAAATTGCCTATATATGTTTTTGTCGCGTTTGAATGAAATGAGCGGAGGCTGCGAAAGGATAGTGCTTGTCTCTGGATCGTTTTGAAGTAATTTAAAGTTTTTAAGAACGATGGATTTAACTGAGTGGTTGTGAGGGTGAAACGTGAGAGTGAATGGAATGCGGTCGGAATCTTCCTTATGCGACGTTTGTAGTGCTGAATGTCGATCAATAAGTTGGGCGCGGTGGTAACCCGCTTGAACGACACAAACAGGGTAACCACGTGTATCAAAAAAATGGCACATTGACTCTGATTTGTGGTGGAAATCAGAGTCATCACTACATAAACGACGAAGTTTTAGAAACTGAGAAAAAGGAAAGGAATTCTTAACGTGAGATGGATGCGAAGACGAATATAAAAAGTAATCATGCGAGCCTGCAGGTTTGTAATACACACTAGTGCATAAACCGTTACCTTCAATTGAAACTTTGATGTCTAAAAAGGATAAAGAATTGTCAGAAATTTCCCAGGTATATTTCAGAGCCGGGTGAGAAGAATTGACTGCGGTTATGAATTGAGTGAGCTCCTCTCTGGTAGAGGAGGTAGCGCTGATACAGTCGTCGATGTAGCGATCGTAGAGTTCAGGTTTGGACCCGTGGTATTGGTTGAAAAATTGATCTTCGACAAAACCTACAAAAAGATTGGCATAGCTAGGTCCCATTTTGGTTCCCCTGGCTACACCATTGGTTTGTTTGAAGAAGTTGTTTCCGAATGAAAAACAATTGAGTGTGAGCACTAGTTCGGCTAAGCGTAGTAGTGTTTCAGATTTAGGTTCCTTATCCGTACGTTGATCAAAAAAATGTTTTAAGGGCCAGAAGGCCTTCGCCATTAGGAATGACAGTGTAAAGAGACGTGATATCCATGGTGAAAAGAAGTTTGTTTTGGCCAAGGAAATTGAAGTCTCGAAAAATTTGAAGAGCGTTTTGGCTGTCTTTAATGTATGATGGTAAAGTTTTGACGATGGGAGCCATAATTTTGTCTAGATAGCTGGAGATAAGTTCTGTGGGCAACTGCAAGCCGAGACAATGGGCCGACCCTGGTTGTTAGGTTTGTGAATTTTAGGTAAAAAGTAAATACGAGAAGTTCTAGGAGTAGTAGTAGTAGTCTTAGTAGTAGTAGTCTTTATTTCCTCACAAGATAAAAAAAATACATATCTTATGTTACAATATTTGAGTAAAAAGTATATATATCTAAATTATAAACTCACATAGCTAAACTGTATTTAAAAATTAAGCGATTAATGAAAGAGTTCTTGAATCTATCTGTATTAACTTTCGGATACTGACTTGTTCGATTCCTTAAATTGTAAGTCGATACTTTCTTCTCGGGTAATAGTCCCCTTAGAGGGTGTCGGTCTATGCCAGATACCTTACGAAATACTTTTCTATCCTGCTTTTCCAGAAGGTTATGGAGTGGTTATGATGAGATTTTTTGCTGTGGCCGGCAATTCTTGTTTAGTTATGAGTTGGTTGATCGTATTCTTGACGGAGTTTTGATTGCTAGCAGTGAGGTCTTTGTCGACCTTTTGATAAAAAGAGGTGTCAGAAAGTTGCCGCAAAGCTTCTTTTTGGTAGAGGTCGGTGCGCCAAACAACGACTGAGCCGCCCTTATCGGCCGCTTTGATAACTATGTCTTTGCGTTTTCTAAGACTTTTTAGAGCCGACCACTCTTCAGAAGAGAGATTAGAAAATTTGATAATACGTTTATGACTCAGACAAACGTACCAAATGAATCTCCACTATGGTTTTTTTTTTTTTCCTGTTGTTGATAAACGTTTTGGAGGCGATGCAGTCTTGCGGTTCGCATTTGTCTCGAAACCTACTTCCTTGTTCCAGCTCCTTCTTAAAGAGTTGAAGAACTGAAAAGATAACGGTCATAGCTTCTGTGTTCTTGAGTATGAATTGAGCCTAAAATCTGCTTCATGCTGCCAGGGTTGATACAGTCGCGCCAAAACTAATAGACAAACTAGCCTTTTTTTTCTTCTGTATGAAATGATAACTTACTACATAGAATAAATCAGTTTGGAGCAATGAGGTATATAGATTTTCAGTTTTGCCTAGTTCTCAGTGGTAATATACGAGGCACAAGAGTAACGTATTCGTATTGAAACTTGACAACGCCAGATCACTTCACTTTTTCTTTTCTTTCCTACGGGGAGTTGCATTTGTATCTTTTTAACTCAAAGCTCAGCCTAGGTGAAACACAAATAGAAGAAGGAGATTTAAAAAACTCAAGCCACATACCAAACGACTAAAGGCCTTCGTGTTTGCTAGATTCCAGTCGAGTCTGGTATCAAATGTACACAATCATGATTTTAGTTCAAGACATGGCAGCAGCTGAATAAATGATTTTTAGAATGACTTAAAAGTGTATTTATCTACTTTGTTGTGGTTGTCAGATTCTCAAATAATGTGTGAAAAAGGTGTTAAAAGTTATTCCATATTGTCAATGATCCGTCACGTAAACAAGAATGAAAGTGCCTTTTCTTCTGACTATAGACTAGCATTCTCTGGTCATTTTAAAGGAAATTAAATTCGGTATTCATTTTTCGATTTCTCAAACTCTCAAATTTTATTCAATACAAATTGATTGAGAAGGAATCCATGCTGTTGAAATAATGGATTTGGCAATAAAATCTCTAATCAGCATCATTAAGATATGACATGTTTCGATCTGCAGACGAATGTTCGCATGAGAATTGAGCATAAGGTAATTATATGTATTTACGCCATGTTCAAGCAAAAAAAACTGAAATGCATTAAGTGCACTTTTAGAATTAATTCCAATGAATATTAGTCTCCTTCGCAGCCGTTGTTTGGGCTCGTCACGCAACGCTCCTGTCCCTCTCCCACCAACCGGCCACTAGATGAATATCTCCTTGATGCATTTAATACCATTTAAAAGGAACTGACGTTGGGAAATATCATAATTTAAGTGATTTTGTCGGAGATTAGGGCGCATTTTTGCGGGCTAGATTAGATACTTTTGGCTCGTTAAAATGTATTTTTCCCGCTTGCACGCTCGCTTGATTGTTCATAGTGCTTTGTTGTTATTTTTTGCCCTGAGTCTTTCTCAAAGTTCTTTTAAATCAAATTTGAAAGACTGTCACATTTCAGTTTTGAAAACTCAAATTTAATCCGAGTTAATTGACCAGGAATCAACGCTTAAGATTATCAAATCTTAAATCAGGATCATTAAAATAAGTCGTTTCTCTACATGACAATTTGATGAATTTTAAAAATTAATTAGATAAATGGATGATTTTAAACAACCCGATGTTAAGATTACAGAGCTTTTTCGAGAAAGGTTGACGGAAAAAAAGGGCAGAAGTGCACGTGACAGTCTTGAAAGGTAACCGGTGGGTATTCGGTATTCAAAGGATTTTGATAAGTCAAATAAATAAACCGATTCTTAAGAAACTCGAAGCCCGTACTCACTGCGAAATATTCTCATGCCAAACGTCCCTAAAATCTTGATATCAAGAGACCGTGAAGGGGAAACTACTCGCAAAAATTTTCGGGATTAATTGTCGCGTGCACTTTTATAATTTTTTTAGTCTTTTTTTTATGACTATTTTTTTGTTAATGCAAACCTTTGTCGAAACAACTATACGCAGCTATCACACAAAATTCAACATTTTCCTTTCCTTTTAATATTTTTTGTTCGAGGTAACTAAGGTGACTGAGCAGAATTTCAAAAACTCCAAAATTAAAAGCCCTCTGTTATGCCGTTAGATGCGCAAAGACAAATATTCCTAGTGTCAATATTCCTAGTGTCATCTTCATTGTCATGGACTTGAATTCAATAATTCATTTGTTTCGCCTTGAGAAGAATGGCGGATATGACTTCATGAAAAGTTTCGACTATGGGTATGCGATGGGTAGACTGATTGCAATTGCCTCTCGCGAGACGCCGTTTCCTTCTCGTTGGCGGTGAGCCGCCGTGGCATATAGAACAGCCCACGGTTGTTGAGAGTTCTAACCACTTAGCCGTTTATTATAAATATTGAGCAAATGTCAACTGCTTTATTGGCATCATCAAGCGAACAATACTGCCCACTTAAACTTTGATAAAACTCGCCTGCTGAGTTAAGTCGAGTCATTTCACAGTGACAAGGTACTTTGGACTTAAGGAAGACAATTTCGACACTTTAAGAAAGGTAAGGAAAGATATACCATCTCAACTCAGGATCAAATTAGTGTGTAATTCCCCAAACAAATTAAACGGCCGATCCACCGACTTCCAGATACGCCTTTTCATGATGCTTTTTCATGAGTTTCAATCTCACAAATATTTCTGTGAGTAACCGAGTGAATCAATGTGTAAAATCTCCGCGACAGATTATATGAGCTTTACTTTAATGATACTAGATTGACCCTTCCAGAACACAATTCTGGGTAAGAGTTTTTATTACGCCTACATGTTACACGCGTATTAGCAAAGTTAATTTACTCAAAATAGTCAAGTTTCGTTTCTTCCTTTCAGTATAACTTTCAGTAAGAGATGAGAATGTTGAACAAAGTAAATTAATATATTTGCTAAAATGGCTAAACACATTTGACCAAGCTCTTTCAGGAATTACCTGCATAGCCATTTAAAAATGTATTTATAGGGTCAGCTAGCGTAAATACAGAACGAGTTGCAAGTTGTAACAGCAATTGTTATGCTGAGGAATTCTCTTCGTTGGTCCTGTTGACCTCTGACGAGAAATCAAAAGAAGCAGTTAGTTTGCTGATTGGTGAATGTATATCTTTTCCTAATAAGGCGAAGGATGAATCGAATTGTTTATATTTTGGAAATGAGTTTTTGATGAGCAAAGGCCTCCTGTACACTCTTACTTCACCCACGTTCAAAAATCATGATAAGACCTCCCTTGGCGCGAATTCCGGGTATAGGGAACAACATGTCTTTTTTACACACCGTCATACAAATAATCTGCCTGCAACAACGCAGCGCCATTTTACATGTTGTTTAAGCAGGTGAAAAGCAATTTTGGAGAATCTTCCTTCCTTTGTACTCTTCAGTGATACAGTTTTGCCGTTGACCAACATGAAAGTTATCTCGCGACCAAACAGTTCTGCGAATGACTTCCTAACTGATTTAGCACAGGGCTAGAAAATATATATTTTCTAACCTAAGCTAAATTTTACAGCTTCCTTGATGATCGGATTTCTCGTCGAAGCTTTATATTGATTGATTTGGATTATCACGCTTCACTCATTCTAATTTGACCTTTCACACAGGAGAGATGTCGAAGATTTTGGTGGTGCTACTTATCGTCTGCCTCGTATCTCTACAAAGCAGTGCGGTACGATATTCGATAAATAATGATAAATACATGAAAAAGACAATAATCATCAGCCCTGTTACTTTGCTGTTGGAAAACATCCCCAGCTGGCGAATTTTTCCCTTGATATTATATTTTAGTTTAATTTCAGAGCTGAACAAAGAGTTTCCAACAATCTGATTGGTCGAGCGGTTCGTGATATGACGCTACATACACCGCTCCGCGCGGTTTATATAAAATGTTAAATTAAGATGTTAATAAATGTTACTAAAATGTTATGATTTTAGACATTTCTCTGTTGTTCAGCTCTGAAATTATACTAAAACAATTATACGCCTCAGGTTCGGTGAATATTGTCGAATTATCGCCCTCGACTTCGTCTCGGGGATTATTCGACGAAATTCACCTCGCCTTCGGCGAATAATCGTTAAATATCATGTCAGTTTTACCGTAATTACAAAGAACTTATTGAGAACTCTAAGCTCATGAGGAAGATCAAATTGATTTAATTCATCGCGAATGTAAGATCGAGAGACATAAAGGAGGTGAAATCAGCCTTGGTTCGTTTGAATTTTTGAGAGGTGGACGAAAGCGTATAGGTCATGCTCTCCTAAGCAAATTTTTGATTTTGAGATAAATCGACTTAACAAATTGTCTTTTCTTCACAGTTACGAGTTAGGCCTAACGGTAAGCGATAACATTCTTTTACATTTCCTCTTTTAATTAGCCGAGTAGGTCAGTCATTATAATTAAAGTGCGCCTACACCCAAAAACTTTTTTTCGCTTAACGGAGTAAGCTTATTTTTTTGAGTATTTCTGCGCAAAAATTTTTATATTTGCTCAAATCTTCAATTTTCTATGCCCAGTCAAAATACGGAAAATCGGCCGCCATCTTGCCCCACGACCGAGTTTAAAGAGGAAGGAATGGCTCTAGTGGGTGACGTCAAATCGAGAACACGAAAGTCTGCATTTCACACATTTTCACTTGTTTGGGAAGGTTGCAGTCGATAATTGTCCGAAAATATGCCGACTAAGTGTGTTGTAGAAGGATGTAGCAACATGTGAAATTTGCAAGAGGGTATCGCGCTTCATACATTGTTCATACAACACACCTAGTCGGCATATTTCGGACAATATCGACGACAATCTTCCCAAACAAGTGAAAATGTGTGAGATGCAGACTTTCGTGTTCTCGATTTGACGTCACATTACCCGCTAGAGCCATTCTTCTTTAAACTCGGTCGTGGGGCAAGATGGCGGCCGATTTTCCGTATTTTGACTGGGCATAGAAAATTAAAGATTTGAGCAAATTAAAAAATTTTTGCACAGAAATACTCCAAAAAATAAGCTTATTTCGTTAAGCGAAAAAAAATTTTGGGCTTAGGTGCACTTTAAAGAAAACAGAAATGACACCCAGCGATCATACTTTTATTCTAGGTGCTTCATAATCCAAACTAAATGAATGAAGACCATGAAATTCGAATCCATGTCACTGTTGGTACAGTAAAGCCCCTTTATCTCTCATGAGTCTAAGCATGTATACTCCTTCAAAGAACGCTTCTTTCCTTAGGTGACAATTATTTTTTCAAGCAATGACTGAGAAGAGCACTGTAATAAACGGAATTTTTTTAGCATTTCAAAACGTTGCATTACATTTATTTTGTTAACTGAAAGACTGAATTACGTAACAAAAGAAGGAGTCAATATATCTATCTAGTCAAATTTGTAATTGTTTTCTTTGTGTATACATATTGTTTATATTAGAAATGTACAGGATGAGGTAAAACCTCAGAATTCAAACGGGATTTGAAAAATCTGCCCCTCCCACCGGATTGGGAACTTATATATAAAAAAAAAAAAAAACCACAACAACAACAAGAAATGTATACACGTTTTTATAGGTTTGTTAGTTCTTTAAAAATACGCAAAATTTTTCAGGGTACTGTTTCTCTTTTGCAGTGACACCTTGCTGTAGGAGGTGCTTAAAGCAATCTCAATGTAGAGTTGATCCATGTGCTTTTACCACGTGCCTTCGTGGTTCAAAGTGCTGCCGCTGTAGCTGCAAGAGAGCCATATGCAAGTCAGCCTACAAGGGCTGATAGAGTTCAAACGTTTTGTATGACTATTAATAACTATGAGCAACGCCTCATTCTTAAACGTATCACTGAAGCTCGTAAACTATACCTGGCTTTCATTGAAATAATCATCAGATAATTTGGGTAAATGAAGTCGGTGTTAAAAATAAATAAATGGATAAATAAATAATGGAAAGAAAAGAGAATGAAGTTCAACGTGGTTTAAGATTAAAAAAACAATTGAATTGAAAACAAAAAGGCTGAAATACTCTAATAAAATCTGAACTTTATCATCATTATTTCTTTTGTTCTGGCAACAACTGCTAACAGTTTGTCGGAAATGATTATTCAGATACTGCGCTGTTGATGTTATGAAAGACGATTAAACTTTGGTGAGTTACCGAGGTTAGAGCGGTTTTCTTAAGTACTCTTAAGTCGAAACTCCTGTACCCTCTAAGCGTAGGTTTTAGGATCTCGATATTTAGGATTCATCCTGTTTCTTGAAATGCATGGATCATGACTGCCAGAGTTTCAGCCCTTTACTTCTCTATCCTTCCAATCCCCACCCCCACCCCCAAAAATAATTAGTTCTTATTAACCGAGCGGGAGATCTGTATGGGAGAATCTTGAACGAGGTCGCCAGTACAGACCGAACGCAATGAGGTCTGTACCAGCGACCAAGGTCAAGATTCTCCCATACAGACCGACCTAGCTGGGTTAATAAGATGTTTATTATATGGCTGTGTCTTATATGCCAATTTTTTATATTCTTTGTACCTTTTTTTTTTTCTAGATCGGTCTAGATGCCGGTCTAGATGAGAAAATCTAGACCGCTTTCAGTATTGATTTCAGCCGATCAAATTCGTGAATTCAGTGGTTCCAAGTCCTTGTGAGGCACAGCCATATTGTTAAAACTTGTTAAAACATTTTGTAAATGCATGGCGTGGCTTCTGGTGAACAACACATACATTGAGGAAGTTGATAAGGTTCTAAGGGACCATTACTTACTTTTTACCAGGTTTTTCTTTAAGAAAATTTCTTTTGGTAAGTCAGCAAACCAACATGTTTCCCTCTGCTGTATTTTGGTTCAGTTGATGTAAGTATACCCGGCAGTAGCTGGGCACCTTCTGCCACAATACCCCTAAAGACCCTGTTACTCTGAATAAAAGTACAGTTTCACTAAGATAAAACGGGAGACTAAGTTTTATAGGAATTCGATTACTTCACAGATCTCATTAGCAAGAAGGCCGACAGTGGTAAGGCAACAGAAACAGTTTTCATTGACTTATCAAAAGCGTTCGATACTATCAGCCATTCGATTCCGTTCTTTTAAGTAAACTGTCCCGTTATGGCGTTTATGATATGGAACTACAATGGATTACTGATTATTAATTCCTTAATAATGATATTATAATAATAATAATAATAATAATAATAATAATAATAGACATTTTAACGTGGAGAAACACTTAGGTAGAAGCTAGTTTACAGGTTTCCCACGAAACAACTTAAACAAATAACTCAAATTGAAAATAACGTTGTTAAGAATCCCAACTGGCCGAAGGCAAACCATTTGGCTATATTACAAGCATGGCCGATGATTTGAAACTCGGGGCTACCGTGAAACAAATCCAAGTAGGGGCCAGGGCGCGGGACTTGAACTCGGGAGCGGCGGATTGCAAGTCCGACACGCTGTCCACTCGACCATGCTGCCTCCATTCCTTCGCCAGCAGATCGTTCTATTTGGAGGTGTACTTTCAGAAACAAATCCTGTTTACTCTCCTTTTTCTCATGTTTTTTAATGATGTGCATAGCCCCATTCGTCATTAAAAGATTGTCACCCATGCCGATGATACTATGATTCTTACTTCCGCTAATAATTTCGATCCGATACAAGGCAACCTTTCCCAGGACTTGGATTATATTTCTAGGTGGTTTCGTTATAATGAACTTAGTTTTAATCTGTAGAAGGGAAAGACTGAGATGATGCTTTTCGGCACCAGTAAATGGTTAAATCTGTTCCATGACCGTCATTAATCTCAATCTCTCGTTCAATGGTTCTCCTGTTAACACCACTACATGTATAAGTATCTTGGTGTGCATCTGGAGCGACGCTTAACTCTGAAACACATTTTTATAAAATTTACAGGAAGGCGGCAGAAAGAGTGAACCTCCTAGGGCGCGTCCGTTCCAGCATTGATACTTTTAGTGCCTAACGAATTTATCAATCGATAATTATGCCGATATTTATGTGTTGCTGCTATAATAGTCTTGGATGGCCAGAGTCCCGCAAGCGCATGATCCACTCTATTGAGGAACGAAGTTTCGAAGTCATTACCGCGAAATGTAGTCCGAAAATCTGCGATCTTCGGTTTTTAAGAATTGACAATTTTCTGCGAAAGAAAGCGTGCTGTTTTGTTTTGACTGCCTCAATGGAACTACATGTTTCTCACTTGCGAATTATTTTAAACGTTTTCACCATAATTCCTTAAACACTAGAAACAATGGGACATCAGTAAAACTACCCAAGGTGAATAAAGGCTGATAGTTTCGAAGAAAACTGTTTGGGGCTGCGTCGGTGGGAGTAACGAAATAACTTGGATATATCAACAAAGTTGAAGTGGTAAATTGGTCACCGTAACGATTACAAAAGCTGACGTTTCGAGCGTTTGCCCTTCGTCGGAGCGAATAGAGGAATTGTGGGTTGTGTGTGCTTTTAAAGGCAGAGAATGGAGCTACATTATTGGTGGGAACATGGCAACGAGAAAAACAAAAACAAATTAGTGGAATGAAAAGCGTTCGTCGATCCCTGCGGAATTTAGATTGCCGGTTTGAAAGATGAGCTTTTGTTCAAGATTTTTACGGCTTTCCGTTCTACCTAAGTGTAAGGAAAGACCGCAGATTGCCATATGGTGCCTAGAAAAATTAGGTAAATTAAAATGTCTAGCGACTGGTTTTGTCAAACATCAATTTTTCAGCCAATACAACGGGTCCAAACCTGAACTCTACGGTCGCTACATCGACGACTGTATCGGCACTACCTCCTCTACCAAAGAGGAGCTCACTCAATTCATAACTGCAGTCAATTCTTTTCACCCGGCTCTGAAATATACCTGGGAAATTTCTGACAATTCTTTATCCTTTTTAGACATCAAAGTTTCAATTGAAGGTAACGGTTTATGCACTAGTGTGTATTACAAACCTACAGACTCGCATAATTACTTGTTATATTCGGCATTTTCGTTTGGTGAACATTTCTTACTGCCGGGCATTTATTTTATTTGAGACTATGCCGCAAGTGGCGACAACTGAATGGTATTTTAAAAAGGATGCACAAACTCGGAGAATTTGTCCACTGAAGAAACAAATTTATTTCGAATCCCTTGACGTTTCTAAACTATCATTTGATTCTCTTTAGAAGTTTAAAGGAACCTTTCATTTACATTTTGGTGAAACTTTCATAACTGCCGGGTATTTAGTCTTTTCGAGACCGTACCTGGCAGTCGAAATATTTTTATGTAGACAATCGAGCGATAGTTTTGGACGGACAGGCTAAGAGAATATGTCCATTAAAAAAAAAAAAAACAAGTTATCTGTAATCTTTTGACTTTTTTAAAACAAAAATGTGATCCCGGCACTTCAGAAGTTTGGCGGAACCTTTCTGTGGAAATTCTTTGAAAACTTCTGACTGCTGGGCATTTAGTCGTTTTGAGACCATGTCCGGCTGCAGGGAATTTAGTTAAAACGTACTGAAAAGATTAGGCTTTCGGATAATTCGCTGACTTAACGGAAAAATACGTCTCTTCAAACAAAAAGAAATGAAATAAATTTCATAATGCGTCACTCCTATTAAGATATTTTCGCAAGGAATTGTTTTTTTTTTTGAATAGCGCGCCATCCAGATATTTATCGCCCTATGCTGTCTTTCGTGTTGTCACGGTAAGAGCTGAAAACGTAATGTGCTAGTGGCTACGAACCAGAGATCACAGGAGAGAACTTAACTGCTGATCGAGTGCAAATGTCGAAGTACTAAGACCCTCCAAAACAAATAATAAGTAGCACCAGGAAACACTGGGTCAGGGGGCTGTGGCCATAATAAATCAATTCAAGCACAACGAGTTAGTTCACGAAGAACGTTTAATTTTCTAGTTCACTAATCAAGTTCAAATCAAACGCAAAACGCACGGCCCGACCATGCAGTTAAACTGCGTGTCTTTAATTTCAATTACAAAAAAGCAGAACCGAAATCTGAAAATGCTACTTCCTGGAACAGTGGTCAGGTTCCCCATCACCTGTGCAGGAGTGTGAGGCTTAAAAACTGTATTGACCTGTCTGATCGTGCGTGATATCAGTACTATATACAGTTGTGCGATGAAAGTGTAAAAATCGTAGCTTTCCTGGAAGCAATGCTTACGATGATTAATTGAATACTTTCTCTGGAGTGTTTTGTTTATCAATCTATGGAAACGCCTTAATCAGGTTTTGTCCTTCTCACCAAACAAAAGCCATTCTCCCCCTGATGAACTTTAAACTCTGCTTCAAGCCTTTCAACTCCTGACGTAGTTATCGGATTTCCTATCAAGTCTAACTGGATCAAAGTCTCGTTGCACTGTAGGGCGTCCACAAACACTTTTGCCCCTGTATCACCGATTTTGTTCTTTCTCAGCTGTAGAAATTGCAAACCTTGATTCGATTTCAATGCTTGTGCTAGGGCTCTGGCGCCTCCACATTCAATCTCGTTGTCACTCAAATCCAAACGCTCAAGAGTGCGATTAGTTTGGAGAGCCTCTGCCAGGGTTACTGCACACAATGAACTCATAGAGGTATCGTGTAGATCTAAACGAGTCAAATGGGTGAGATGTGACTGCAGAACCTTTGAAAAAGCTGTTGTAGCTGTATCACCGAGTCGAAATGCGCCCGAGCTCCTACAATTCCTCAAATACAAATGTGTCAGAGAGGAGTTCAATTGAAGAGCTTCTCCCAGTTCTTCCGAAGCTGAGTCACTAAATATATTTGCTTGAAGATCTAAGTACGTCAACGACTTGTTGAATCGGAGAGCACGCGCCAAAGCCTTAGTACCTGCATCACCTAGAAACTCAGATTCCATGTGATCAGGCCTCGATAAACTTTGATTTTGAAAACTTACGTCAAGGTATTCTAGCATTCGATTCGACTCCAATGCTGCGAAAAGTGCAACCGCTCCTTGATCACCAATAGCGTTTCCGCTTAAGTCTAAATACACTAGCACACTGTTGGAAGGGAGACCTTGTGCTAAAGCTTCTGCTTCAACATGAGTTAGATAATTGTCAGCCAAACACAAATGGGTCAAAGTGTGATTTGATTGTAGAATTCCGCCAAGTGCTTCAGCTCCATTTAGGCAGGTTCCAATACTGGTCAGCTTTAGATGAGTTACCGTACGATTTCTCTGAAGGGCCGATGTAAGTTCAGAGTTACTTAAATCGTTGAACAAATACAAGCGCTTGAGCTCATTACATGATTGGAGCACATATTCAATTGCATCGGAACTTAACTCGTAGCAACAACTCTCGTAACAACCGAATTCTTTCAGTTGGCTATTGCCTTTCAGATATTCCAACAACACTGGGATACATTGTGGGGTGAGCGTGATCCAACCTATTGTGCCAACTGCCATTTTCTCCAAAGGAAGACAGCGCGCTAGAGTAGCTGCCATTTTAATCTGCCTACGACTGAGTTCACTTTCAGAAGTTTCACACTGAGCAATGGTATGAATTATAAGTTCAAATAAAGGTACCCCAGATTTATATTGAAATAGCCATCTTGCTTGCGAACATTCAACCCAATCATGTGGAGTATCTTCACAAACGCGGTTAGCAATTACACCGTCAAAACGGTGATCGCTTCCATCGTCGCTAAGAGTATTGTGGCTATCAACATTGTCATCATCTTGATGACTTTCAGAGCTGCAGTCCTCTTCATAGTTATGGCTTCCCATGCCAACAATGTCCTCTTCATTGTTGTCCCAGGAATCGTCATGGCTAAAATTACAATCCAGCTCCTTTGAAAAATCGAGCAAGAATCTTTCGGGTTTTTCCTGCTGATAGCAAGCACAGAGTCTCGACACCACCAAAGCACCAAGATCATCACTTTTGGTTGCAGCAATTGTTATGACGAACTCCCACACCTGCCAGTACTTACCAACAGGACTAAGCTGAGCAAGCAGCGCGACCTTGTCATTTTCACCAGTTGCCAATTCCTGGGCCAGGTGCAATGCAGCAAAATACTCCTGAAAGGTCTTGTGGGTAAACGCATACGTTGCCTTGGGTTTCATTTTACTTGCACTAGCTACACGAGAAAGAAAACCGAATCTGAGGAAACTAGGTGCCTGACTTTGCAACTCCCCTGGAGTGAAGGTTAATTGATCCATTAGCAGAGCATCAAGAGCGAACTTGCCCAACTGATTCAGGTCATCTGAACATTCTTCGTTTAGACTTTTGTCGTCCAAAAAGATTTGCATACTTGAAAAATACCTCCTTAGAACACAAGAGACAAGTTCACGATACAGCACGGTTCTGTTATGGGGAAGTTTTCCGTGCAAATCTTCATAAACAAGACACAACAGCGCTGTATTAAGAGGATTTGCAGATAATTCACGCAGCTTTGGGTATGTATGTAGACTGCCCATCAATCTCAAAGCAATTCTTGGATCGACGTGATTGTTAAAATACTTCATGATGTAACTCTCGGCATCTTTGCTGGTGAAACCAACAATCTCAAGGATTGTGTCACAGTACTTCCGCACTTTCATTCCTGCTTCGTGTCGGGCTGTTAATAGAAGGTAAATATTAGCAAAGACTCTTCCTCTGATCAAAGGCAACAATCCCTCAAAAAGATCTTGAGGTAGTTCGTCCAGTCCGTCAAGAACTAGTAAAATTCTGGATTGATTGCGGCGAATGAAATGAAAGAAATTCTTTTTCTCCTGCTCATCTGCATCATGTGGTAGTAACTGATCATCAATGGAATCCTCGATGTTATTAGTTTTCATATCACGACAATTCAGTCGAAGAAGCATGTCCACTTTAGGAAAAGAAGCTTCAAGTGAAATGTCCCTTACTGACCAATCATAAGCAAGCTTCTGGCAGTAAGTGGTTTTTCCCATTCCTGGTGGTGCCTCGATCAATACCACTCTTGGCTTTTCACATTGTTGGTGCGGATTGAAGACACCCGTCATTTGTACAATATCCTCTGTTAACCTCGCCCTTTCTTTCTTCCTACTAACTATCTGCAGTTTAGTAAAGATCTCTGAAAGTTCCATTTGCAAATCTTCCTCGCACCAGGGGAACGGACACAATACGGCGTTTTTGTAATCTCGTCTGATCAGCTCTACAAAGTTGCCTGGGTTTTCTACAAAGTAGATTAACATCATGAGCTAAACAGCGAATAAACTCGTCACATAACCCCATCATTGTAAGCCCCCACTTAAACCCTCTCCTATAAGACAAGTCTACGATCGTCTTTGCCATACCGAAAAAACAAATAAGACCTGAGCGAATTGCAAGGGAAATCAGTCTGTTTGAAAAGTAATTCGTTCATTGCATAGAAAAAGAAGTATTTAAACATAATACATGCTGTTCAGCGTAAGTCAGTCAAATGAGATCCTCTATTACAATAAAACAAAAAGATAAATATGAACAGATAATCTGGTGCCTGACCATTTGTGCCACTGTAAGCAAGACTGATGACGATTTTGCTAAAACGCACGCGTAGTTGTCGAAAACAAGACAACATCGTAGCATTACAAAACTTGATAAAAGCAAAGAGAGGAAAGATCTACCGTTTCTAAGCACTGTACCTTAGTAGAATTTCCAAGTGAGCTTATTAGCACCTTCTCTGAGAGCGCAGATTTAGATTGAGCACCAACGTATTATGGGTATGCAAAAAAAGAGATCTGCAGTTTTCAACTCTTGATTCGTACCAGTAGGTATTAATCTTCAGTTGACTACAATTCAGTGAAAGGAAGATAGTTCACAATATATGCTAAGTCAGACGAAAGCTCGATTTCAAATGAAAAGCTTAGCGAAGAATGCAGTGGCGTCGTCAGCATTTCAATCGTGTAAAAGGCAGTGACGAGAGGAAGGTCACTAAATTAAGTAAACAATCTGTTCCCAAGGCACTTGAAGGAAACCGTGAGCTTTGTTTACCCCGAGACCGTCAAGGATACATTGACAACTCAACTCAACCCAAGAACGTTTTTCGGTGTAAAACGCTGAGCAATATATACGTTACAAAGTTCGGCTATCAATATCAGTTATTGGTAAACTGTTGTGCTTCCAATCCCGTATTTTCCGGAGCAGAGATACGAGTATTATGTTCCATCCGGATTGGCGATAGCCACTCTCATTCTAGAACTGTTTTAAAGTTATGGGAATAAGCTTTGATCACATCTACATTTTATTAAAAAAATACACTTCTACTCACATCATTTAGTTCATCAAGAGAAGCTTGACGAAATATTTAGGTAAACTGGCAGGGGCTCAAGAAAACAGGAGTAAGGTTAGATGCTCCTCCACAGAAAGTTGTTTGATGCAACTTACCAGCTGGTTTGGGACTTTCAGCGCATGCAATCGTTAAGTCTGAGCCTTTAGATTTTACCAGGTCTTGTACTTGTTCTGTGGGACAGAAACCACAACAAAATTAGATTTTTCGAGAATTCTTTTGTTCCAGCCAAAGTCTCTATGTTATGTTGCTATATGGAGTATACCAAAACATACGACCTGTTTGTTTTATAACGAAGTGAAAAAAAAAAAAAACAGTGTACACGGTATAAGGGAGGTACGTTTTTCATCGGGGGGGCGGGGCTTCGGAGGGGATGGTCATTAGTAAATATTTTACAAATTGGGGAGGGTCAAACCTGTTTGATACGCAGCCGGGGGAGGGTGATAGCTTTTTTTATTGGGCAAGGAAAAAACTACTCCATGTCGGTTAGTTGACTTTTAATCATTTGTTACCAAACACGCGAAGTGTACAGAAACCGAAAACTTATATATACAAGAAAAGCTGCCAGTCTAAATCAATCTACATCATTTCAAACAGATGTCGAAATATTATGTCAAAAAACTATCTTGTCCCAACTAACGTAATTGTCTCTCTTGACCCGTGCCCGCTTTCGTCCATATTTTTACGTCGGTAATGTTTCTGCGCGGGGGCTCTGGTATAAAATTAGTGTCCGGTGACGATTCTTTGCTTGAGCTACTCGGGCTTGAACCGACAACTCGATCTACCACATCACTTCGCGAGTCAGTTTCCATCTCGGAAAGTGACGAGGTCACTTGTTGCTGTACATTTCTGAGTGGGGGCTTCCGAGGTAGTTGACGCCCCATTAAATTGTACAGCAAGCTACCAATGTGCGCTTTTATCATTGCGACTTTTTCCGCTTTCTTCCCGTTGAAGGTGATCTTGTGATGGGAAAAGTACAAGGATAGTTCGTCCACCCTCAATGACGACAGCTTATCGGAGTTGTACAGTCCAACCCAGTCAATGTCATTGTACTCCCGGTTCAGCCGTTCCATTCGCTCTAGTTTCAGTCTCCTCTTTCTTCTTCTCCTTGCGCATTTTTATCTGGGCAAGGTGCTCAACATACTCCGCTACAAGCTTTTCGGGGACAATGTATTTATCTGAAAACCTTCTAATAGCCTCACTGTCCCCACTGACTAGTTCACTTTCCTCAAACAATCGCTTAATCTGAGCTCGACGCTGGAAGTCATCCGGCTCACGGCCATCGGTGGGAGTTGCACTCCAAGAGATATAATGGAAGTTTGGTAGTTTGCCATAGTCGGGATATGGTCGTCGAGTTGGAAGTGGAGCGCTGGTAGTCTCATTCTTCTCGCAAAATTTACATAGTTTGCCACTTCTCTCCTTACAAGACATTCCCCTATACTCAATATAAAGCTCACCTTTCTCACAAAATGCTATTTGAGAACTCAGTATATTCGCCCTTGGGGTTCGGGAACCACCCCAGATCTTCACCTTTCCACTTCTCTGGACTTGTACTTTTACTTGTTCCCGCACTGATGTGCTACCAACAGAGTCAGAGGAGTAGCGGGCATCCTTTTTAGAATGGCGAGTCGGCAAACAGCCACAACAGCCACAAGTTGCTCCATCTGACCTCATGAAATCCTGGCATTCTCCACAAGCGCATTTCCCTCTTTCTATTCCTCGCACATCCTTGCCCATTTTCAATTTTTCACCGTACAACGCCACGCAATTAACTGCTTTGTGCGCAGACACGGTTATGTGAGCAACACTTCTGGTCAGTTATTTTCACTTCCGGTTGTTTTTGTCTTGGAGGAGGTGGGAGGAGGTCAGACCCTTTTTTTTAGGCATTTAAGAAGGGTCATGCATTAATCCAATCTGGAAAGTGGGAGGGCCACCACTTTTTTGGCAAAAAAATTTCTAAAATACCCCGGCCCACCCCTTCCCCAATAAAAAACGTACCTTCCCTTAAATTACGCAAAATTGTATCACTATCCTGAATAAAAGCCACATACTTTAAAATCAATTTAAAATCTTTATCTTAACCAGCGCTATGAATTTATTGGTATACTGTATCAAACTTTCCGTCGTTAATTTTCTCTGAAAGTTTTTAGAGCTCCGCTGTGGCGATAACGGAGCCATCTTACTGCAGAAAGTTACGTAACCGATAACGACCTGCAAAAGTGTTCACACACGATTCGTCACTTTTGTTTTGGCGTGAACAAAGGTAATACGTGTAACGGAGTTGTGATTGATGGACAAAACAGAGGCGCTAAAAATGCATCGCTAGTTGTTCAAACCGTTCTTGTTTCTGGGCCAAGGCAACTCTTGCCGAGCTCCCATTGAAACAAAGTAAACAAAGTGGAACCTTCCTTGCGAAAAACTCTCGAATATAAACAGTTTCTGTGAGACAGTACATTCAGGATCTGGCATGATTTTCTCGCGAAATGGCATTCAACCAAAATGCGGTCCAGGCCTCAGGAAAACAATATATCCTGGCGGCATTTGATTGTTCCCAGGGAAGCGGTATTCGTTAGAAAAGGGGCGCTGGTTAGGGGATTTTTTAGTTCGTCGGGAGCTCAGATGAACGTTACCACACAAATTAACGCTATTGCGATGAAGGTGAATTACACAGACGCGAGCTAGCAAGTGTCTCATTTTAAGCGAGCCGCTTGCTTTTAAGTTCGCCTGGTCAACAGTTACCTTCTTGAAATAATCACCTAATCGAAAGACGAGCAGACAGCAGAGGGAGTTTGAAACTTAGTTTTTGAGCAAACCAGCTCTTTGCAAAGAGATATTTTGTACTACTCCAAATGTTCGTGATAGAGGTGGAGGGAGTTCTTCCTGAAGAAGCCCTTTGCATACGAATAAAGATGTATAACTACATTGGATCCGTCTCATCACTGAAAACCCTTTTTAGGTATTGTAAGGGTCAATAGATTATTATATTCCTACATGGTCCTTCGCGTATGAGTACCTTGCAGGTGAAGCACTTCGCCTTTAACAACAGTCATGCTACCTTCAACAAGGTCAACGCGACTATCTGTGTTCTGCTGATTGTTCTCAAGCCTCTCAAGCACGGGTCCTACGAAATAAAGCGAGATACAATCTCCAAAGGAAACAAAATAAAGTAAACGTATCTTTAAAATAAACTGAATAACACCAACAAATTTAATTTTTGTCAAAACACTTTAAACAAAGCAATTGTCCACAAATTTTCAACGTACTGACAAAAAAAAAAAAAAGAAAAAAAAAACAACGTACCTTCGAAATCATCCAATCTGCCCTTAACAACTTCAACATCAAACTCCAAGTTCTCCACCCGTTTTTTCATCTCCTCCAGACTTGCTTCAATGGTTCGTAGCTCATTCTTGATCTTAGTCTTGTCTTCTTCATTTTCCACACACATGGTGTCCACAGAAACTTTAAGAAAGTTAAGCTCCTGCTGAAACAGTTGTAACAGATCTGGATCTATAGGAGAATTCTGGAAAAGAGCTGTTCCTGGTGAAATAAGTAAAAAGTGAATAGGACCCATTCAATCAGTCAACATTCAAACCCATCAGTGAAAACTAGTTGGAAAAGTGGTTTTCGAGCCCCTTAAAGCTTCTCTTTTATTTTGTTTGGTTTTGTTTTGTTGCTTCATAGAGAACCTGAAGTGTGAGGATCTACCTAACGATGCAGCATCTAACTCTGCTGTTTACTGTAGACTATGTAAAGAGTTAAATAGAACGCTGAGGAAGAGAAACCGCTGAGAGTGAATTTTTGTTTTTATATAGAACGCTCTTAGCTGTGGTGATCTCTTGAATGGAAACCTTGCAAGTTACGAAAGTCAATTGCCAAATAAAATATGTTTAATTCTTAATAAAATGTACGAAAGGTGGGCAGCTGGACACACACGAAAGAATTGCAATCCGGAAAATCATCAATTTGGAATTTTATCTGTGGTAGTATCCAAAGAATTTGTAACGGGGACAATGAATTTTGACACTAACTGCTCAACACATTTCACTACCCCAATTTCAATTTTTCCTTCACAGCCCAACAATTAACTTCTTAATTTTAGGTGTCAATTTTAGTATGCAATTTAATTAGGTTAGTTTTGGACCGCATTTAAATTTTACTTCTTAATTAATGCTGTGTTTAATAAAGGAGAATATTCTTTATTCTCCAGTATTATTAAACTTAAACTTGAACAGAACTAAACGCCGTAAAGTGAGACGGCAGTACCCCGATATAGTGCGTTACTGAGCAATTATGAGTCTTCTACTACAGAAGACACTTATCTGATTCTCTCTGAGTTTGCAAGGACACTACACGGACGAGGGCCTTGAAAACTAGGCTGGCTTTGAACTCGACATGATAACTGTAATATCCGCTGCAGATATTGCATTTCTCATGTCAACTTCACACGTTATTGCAAATTGATTGAATGCTCTCGACCAATCAGATTTTTCATGGTAATACTACTGTGTAATAATATACATTTTCAGCCACTCTTTTGCCACCAAAACTGTAGGCAGATCACAATACGACCATTTATAAGTACACTTTGTTATGTTCTGTCTCCTTCTAAGAATCTTCAATCTCAACACAACATGGTGTGGAAGTCTAAGTCACACCGACGATTCTTCATTCTATCTAGATCATTAAAATCTTCTTAACCATTTTCTCATGATATTTCTTAACCCAAAATTCTCCATTGCGAGCAGAGCTTGTCAAGCTAACCCTGCTGTGGCTTGAGTCTACGAAAAGTACAGTTTATATTCAAGGTAAACATGATCATTGTCTTGTAAAGGTAAAAGCTCAAAAACAAAAAGTTGGAAATTTTTAGGTGTAAACATCTTAAGTTTAGCATTTCTCATTTGGACAGTTCTGCCATTTTTGCAGATGTACTGTGGAGACAAATATGGCCATTACAACGATTATTTTGATGACTGAGTTTATTTTTCTCAGAACAGCTGGTTGACGCACCATTTAGAGAAATAGTATATTTGCACCGACAAAATCCATATATGAGAACTCAAATATATGTAATCATATCTGATAGGGCATAGGTGGGCATAATTGGGCACAAAATAAACTGCATTTCAGTTGACCAGTACGGACAAGCTCTCACAAATTTATCTCTATCATTTAAATTTATCATTCTTTAATTTCACCTTTGACCATTATGGTGCCAAACCACACTTCATGTTAGGTGGAAGCTGACAGAGGTATTTTATAGACCTTGGGAGAGGGGGATGGGGAGAGTGTTCTAAAATCCTATTTAAAGAACCTTAGGAAAGCCCCACTCCTCATTCCACATCAGCCCAATTTCCAGTGAGGCACAAACATTTTTAGTACTGATAAACCGTAATTGTATATACCGGTACATAGTATGGATATTCAAATATGAACTGGTATCTTAAAGAAGCACCAGTGTGCTTATTTAAAATTTTGCCCAAAAGGAGGGACACTTAATTGAGGGAGGTGCTTATTATGATTATCAACTGTTTCCTTAAAAGGTTTCCAATAACTTCAATAACTGTTGTAGAAATCACTGGTCCTCAAAGACTAAAGAATGGCCTTGTCGTTCCTCAAAAGTGTAGAGCATTTATCAAGAGTGCAGCAATAGGACAAACATAAAAAGAACAGCAAGCACATGGAGAGACTGGAAGTGCCTCATTCAAAAAGAAACTATTCTTCTGTACCAAGTAGCCTACTAAAATAGACCAAATTCATAGAAAACAAGTAAGAAGAAATTTACAGGAAAATTAGTTTTCAGATTAGAAGATAATTTCACATGTATGTGTAAAACTTGCTGGTCTTTCATCAAATTTTCCTTCTCCTTGCGTAAACTTCTCTGACTTTCATACCTAGCCTAGTAAGATATAGCAAAAAGTATGGTTCCAGTAAATTGAAAATATTTTGTAATTACCTTTAGTTTCCCAGTCTTTAAGTTCTCCAAGTATTTTCCCAGCACCTGATAGTGCCAAGTTCTTCACCAGTTGTTCCATGTCAGAAAAGCTCCTTGAAATATTGGGCTGATCACACTTGCTGAAAACACAGTGGGCCCAATCATTCCTTGTCGTTCTGACTTTATCTGCTGCAGTTTGCACAGCTGAAGAGAATGTTGGAATGCGAAGAAGCAACTGTAATACAGCTGAGGCATCACAGTGGTCATCAAATGCAGTGAACTTAGCCATGAAGTTTTGCACAAACAGCCTTGCAAAGTCAACATGAGATGTAACTTGGTAGTTGAAGGAGTTGTAGTCATACACATATTTCCCGTGTATCTTCACCCTAGGAAGGCCATCATTGCCATTGATGTTTTCATATTTAAGAAATTCTTTAGAAGTAGTTGGCCATGCTTTGAGATAATGAGGTCTGGTCTGTTTATGAATGGTGTGACTGCTCTTAAGTGTGTTGTACTCCTTTTCAACCTCCTGCTCCACAAATGGGCGTATCTGAGGTACAAGGACCTTGTTGAGTGTAATTCCTGCCACAAGCCATCGTTTCTGATCATCAGTCAGACAAAAGTGGCTTGGCCTTGAGTTCCAAAACAAAGAGATTTGAAATTATTAATACAAGATTGTAGCACTTTAAAGTACGTATTACATACTGCCAGGATCTTGACTCATGCAGTGGAAGTTTGTAGGGTCCACCACAATGTATCATAGATGTCATCAAACCCCTTTGAAAAACCTTAGCCATCATTTAGCTGATCTGATCTCAAGGTATCACAGAAGGAAAATAATGTTCTTCATTCAAATGAAATGGTGTGAAAATTATTTGCCCTATTCCTATACAAGATACATTTTTTCTTGAAGCTTAATTAACACTGATTCCAGATATTTGATTCATTTTAATTTATAATTTTGACCATTTATTTAACAATGCATTTCTTAAAATAAACTCCTTTGTTTCTGATCTAAATATGATCTGCATATATTGAACAAAAATGCTTATCTGGGATTTGTACATGAATTTTAACACTATCTATTAAATAAACTTTTAACTTTAAAGTAGTACTTTCCAGTAAGTTTTTCAACGTAGGCACATTATCTCAAAGAAAAGGAAAAACAAAAATCATGGACACTTTCTGGGTTCATTATATTTCTGACATTATCTCTAATTCCAACAGAAATTCACTGAAATTAGCCAAGAATAAACTCTTCAATATCATAACTGAAGCTAAACCACTATACAAGGAAAAGCGTCTTGAAATTTTTCTGGGTGTTTCTGTTTGTTGACATAATTGTGGTTCCACTTCAAGCCTGTGAAGGCTGTTATCCAATCATATTTAAGCAAGTCATTTGGCACTGTTTTGTCCGTTGACCATGATCCCTGCCAGAATAGAAAGAGCCGACATAACTTTTGAGGAGTTACAGTAGGACATCAAGAAGGTGAAGTGTAAAATACAGATATTGAAATGGAAGATGCTTCAAACAACAAGAAATAACACAAAAAAAGGAGTGAAAAGGTCAGGCAAAGGAAGGAGAGCTATATGGAAAATACAACAAAGCCTTTCAAGGATCAAATCCTGAAGTGCAATGCAAAAGGAGGGTCTGTCTGTAAGAGTTTTTGTGAACTAGCCCCTTTGGCAACTTTGAAAGAAGAATAATCTGGCCACTGCATCTCTGAAGTGCGATAGGAACCTCTAGCACTATAAGTAGTCCACAATATGTCTGCTCTGATGCAAACTGCGAAGAAATTTTACTAGAATGACAAAAGAGAGTATTGCTGCATTAACATCTTGATAACAACACTCAAATTACAAGAACAATCTCTCTTAGCTTTCCCAAAGAGCTAAGAGTACCTAAGAGTAGACTTCATAACAATTGAACAATTTCATAATTGCACCAAACTCCACATTGCATCATTGTAAAACATTAATGGATTTGTAATTGTTAATAAGGTGACAAGAGGATGACATGAAGTGTCATCACAAGGGTGTAGCCAGGGGGGTCCTGAGGTTCCCGTGATCCCCCCTTGATAAGCCTTCCTTTGAGCAAACAACCTACAATATTCAGGTGGTGGTGAGAACACCATGACAATATCTTGGCCTGCCCACTATACTCTCACTGCTAATCCCAAAACTGTAACATAAAGTTAAACATGCATGACGTGGAGGTCGACCTAACAATCTGGTCAGTAGCCTCTGTGACCCCCCCCCCCCCTTTGAAAAATCCTGGCTACGCCCCTGCATCATTCTCGTGCCTTCCCTACTAAGCTCAAATTACTCTTTGCTTTATAATCTCCAAACAAAAGTGAAAAAAATACCAGTCAGAATAAAATTTTCAGAAATTAATAGAAATTTATTTCCTTTACTAGAATCTGAAGTAAGATTTTCAGGAAATTGAAATTAAAAGTAACTTTATCTTATCCTTTGGTATTCGTGATACCGTAAGAGCATGCCTGTTTTTAAATAGCAGAAGCTACCTTTTCTAAGAGGTTGAAAGGTTCAGGTTCCTGATCATCCAGATATTAACTAGTAGTGATTGTCCAGGGAGCCTTAAATTCATAATTATATTCATTTTGCTCCAATTCACTGTGTTATGGTAGCAACTATTGAGTTTGACAAGACGTGTCGTGAGTTGAGAGGGATGTATTTTATGGAGTCAAAGATCCAAACTTAGAGACGGCGAAAGAACCAACAAGGTTTGTTTTGTGTCAGCAAAGTAGATTCAATGATACTCATAAACTGTAAATAACGATTGCAAAATGCAACTTAATATAAAGCTAAACAAACTTATAACAAAGATAACGACTCAAACTACTCCATTGATATTTGGGGGCAGAACCCTGATATTGCATTAGACAATGTTCTGCACATGAAAGATTCCAAACGAAGATGAGATTACGCGTAAGCGAATTACAAATCCATACTAGCCTACAACAGCGATGCATATGATACTTCGAAACAAGTTAAAATAATCACATTTGGTGCTAAAAAACAGGTTACTGATCTGCATGTGCACGAGGGAAAACGATAACAATTAATTTGAGCTAAGATAGAATCGTACAATGTACTAAATTGATGAGAAATACATTTAAATAACAAAGGAACGAAATCACTTACGTATCTGACCCTCACAGTGAAGATCCTTGATCGGGAAATGCGAAATTGACTTTGACTCAGGGAATATTCACTAATACTCACTTCGCCTTCAGCGAATAATTTTTAAATACCAGTCAGTGTTCATTCAGGGTCCTTGGGTCAAATTCTTGTGAAGTGGAGTAAGTTCAAAAACTGTGGCCTGAGTGTGTGTTTCTACACTTCTCCTCAAGTGACTAGCAGTAGCAGAACTCAGGATTCTTGATTTTAGTTCACTTAGGGGTTCTACCTGGATTCCAGGCAAGTTGTCAGGAGTTTTCTCTGTAAGGCAGTGCTTTGTTTTATTGCCCGTGGCAGAGCAGTAGCATATTTTTTTGTTACACTTTCCCTTTGTTTTATTTTGCTTAATTGCCTTATCTTTTAAGTTTTGACTGTGTTTTCATTTATATCCAATGTGGAAAAGGGTTGACAGGAAGGGCATGCAAGCCACATGTTTCTTGCAGCTTAATAAGTCAAGGAGATCTCAGTTTGATCCACTGGGAAGTTAATGTTATTGTCAAGAGGAGGCTCAGTTGCATACAAGGATTGAAGCACCTGCAAGATTTTGTTTTTGCAATGAAAGGGGGAAATAGATTACCAAATAG
This sequence comes from Stylophora pistillata, assembly GCF_964205215.1. Lineage (NCBI taxonomy): Eukaryota > Metazoa > Cnidaria > Anthozoa > Scleractinia > Pocilloporidae > Stylophora > Stylophora pistillata. The sequence continues at coordinate 21,365,413 of NC_142527.1, read as the reverse complement.
TGAGAGGAGTTGAATAATTTTGTTGGTCCAGTTCTGAACAGTTCAGCAACATATATTGTATACATTTATTATCCAACTGTGCTTCATAGCAACAAAGAACACCCAAAATGAGTACAAATATCTTGTGGTATTTGTACTCCAGAGAACCAGTTAGACCTGTTTTCTTGCATCGTGCAAGTGACGAAATCACTGCTTAAACTATGTCACTATCAACAGAGTGAGCCGCAGCATTGCTATCTTTAGATACCCTTATATGATACATAATTTATATATGTTGGAATACCAGTTTAAAGGCCGCGGTAATTTTTCTTAAGCTGAAGTATGTTTTAAAGGAGCACTCTGATGAAACTGCCCCTTTAATTTGAAAACCCGAAAAATTCAGTTATTTCATTATAATAGGAATTTTTAGCGATTAATAAAGCCTTTTCAATAATATTTTTAGTTGAAAGTCAATTGTAGGGCGAGAAATTACGATTTGAAAACCGTTCTGCCATTAATTTTTGTAATCACTTGCCATACTCAAGAAGACTGGCGCGAGTTTGGAGATTACTCATTTGACGTGCCATGCTCATGGCTAATTTTCAAAGAGAGTATTTAGATTGTATATATTGCTTTTTATAACGCTAAGACTAAGACTTTTTAACTAAATTTCATGAGGTTCCCATAGAAATATAAAAGTGTCTTGAGTAATCTACGTCACAATGGGAGGGACCGTGACGTAGATTACTCATTTGACGCGCTGTGCTCGTAGCTAATTTCAAAAACAGTATTTTGATCGTATATATTGCTTTTTATAACTCTAAGACTAAGACTATTTCACTCAATTTCACGAGGTTTCCGTATAAATATAAAAGTGTGTTGAGTAATCTACGTCACAATGGGAGTGACCGCTGACCAAAGATAAGTTGGCCGTGATTACAAAAATTAATGGCAGAACGGTTTTCAAATCGTAATTTCTTGCCCTAGAATTGACTTTCAACTAAAATTATTATTGAAAAGGCTTTATTAATCGCTAAAAATTCATATTATAATAAATAACTGAATTTTTCGGGTTTTCAAATTATAGGGCAGTTTCATCAGAGTGCTCCTTTAAAGTAAAACCCAAAATAATGAATAGAGGAGGCCAGCAAAAGCATAGAGGCTTTCTTGAAATTTTGTGGGTCAAAATGTTCAAAGAAAGAGCCAGAAAATTTATAGGAAAGGACCATAAAGTATACCTTTCAATCTTATTGTTGAAGCACAATTCAAGCAAACCTTCTGAAGAACACACTGATTGTCAATCACTTACCCAGCTGTACTTGACATGGTTTAAAGAACATGTTTGAAGTCACTAGACATTTTGGTTTCTGGAGTTCTGAGACATATGACAGAAGAAATAAATACAATCATAAAATGAACAACAACACAAATAAAACACACGTCACGGTACCTCAAAGTAATTAAACTTAACCACAACGACAGTTACCCTGTTAGCGAGAGATCAATAATCACCAAATTATCATTTTGGGAACCCAAGATTTCATTTCCATTTCATAAATGACGATTCTAGTTTTCGCATGAGAGTAAGATCGAAGTATAAGATATTTAAGAATTGTTTCATGCTTAGCGTGCGTCTATCGACTTATGGATGCACGCGGGGAGTTTGGAGAGCACGACAGAAGCGCAAGAGTTGCTCGAGGCGCAGCCGAGAGCAACTCTAGCTTCTTGAATGCTCTCCAAACTTCCCAAGTGCATCCATAACTCGATAGACGCACAGCTAAAAATATGAAACAATCCTTTTATAACATACGAAAACAATTTGGGAGCTGAATGACGTTTTTGTAATGTTTTTTGAAATGAAAGTTGCCCGAAAATGTTGGCGTCTCCGATTGTTTTGTTGATTTTGTAATTAAATGGTTTTCGGTAGAATTAACAAATGTAACCCAAAAAAAACGTCATCAACAGAGACGTTTACCTTTAAAAGTCGCCTGAGACCAATTTATAGTCTTCCTAGTTCTTGCTGAATGTCTTTCAGCTAAAAAGTTTTCTCCAGCTCCTGTTCCGATAAATTCGGGAAACGGGCCTGTTGTGTTTCGTTTTCATAGTGCTTGTTGGATTGATTACTTGTGGGAAGGTCGAAAGCCAAAGAAAAGTTTGGTTGGTCTTCGATTTACTATTATTGCTTTCCAAAACTTTAACTTAAGGAATTCACACGACGGAAATTTTGCAGCTATTTTGAAACTGCACACGTCATTTTATTGAGCACGGCCGTGCGTACATAAAGATTTTGTTCACGTTGACGCAATAGGAATTAGATAGGACTAGCACGCGCGCTATTTAACTACTATTCACCGAAGTGGAGGTGGTTAGCGGTGGATATTTACCGAGCCGCGAAGCGGCGAGGTAAATATCCACCGCTAACCACCGACACTGAGGTGAATAGTTGTTTTAGTATATACTAAAACAGTGAGATAATATACACCACCGTCGTTAATTTGAGTGACTTCTTCGCTTGTCACGGATGCAAACTGGGGCGCCATTTTTTCCCGAGTTGCTCGGAGGTAAATAGCAAAGGATATTCGGAGTTTGACTAGCTAATCAGAGCGCGCCTTCAACGCTATCCACTGTTTTAGTATATACTAAGTTATAATATCTAATATCTTATACTTCGATTTTACTTGGGAAGTTTGGAGAGCACTCAAGAAGCTAGAGTTGCTCTCGGCTGCGCCTCGAGCAACTCTTGCGCTTCTGTCGTGCTCTCCAAACTCCCCGCGTGCATCCATAACTCGATAGACGCACGCTAAGCATGAAACAATTCTTAATTATATCTAATATATCTAATAGATTAAGCATGAATGCAGTATTTTCTAGATACAGTATCACTCGAATGATCGATGTTACCCCACCAAGTTAAGGAACATTCTAATAAACACCAGAATTGAGTTAAATATCAATATGAGATTGACTATCTGCATAACCCGCTTTGAGAAGAGGAAATTTGCTAAAGAAGCCTACCAGTTCCTATCTTACTCTAATAAACGCCCGGAGTACTTTCTTTTAAGATTTGCTGTATCGTGCGATTATATCGAAGCCATCTACAAAGCATAGAATCGACAACCTACCAATTAGAAAGATCCCACTTTGTCAAAAGCTGTACGTTAGATTAACCACAAACCAGAAATTGTGAAAGTGAAGGCAGTTACAACGATGGTTCGAGGAAGTTAAAGTTAAGGGCCGATACCGATACCAAGTATTCGACTCCAGCGATACCGATCAAATCGGGAAATATCGTTACTACCGATTTCCCGCACTTTGTAATTCCCGTTTGCCCGCGCTTTGTCTTGCGCCAGACGACCAATCGCTGACATGGAGCTGAAAAGACTGTGGGCTCGATATTAGGCAATGACCACTGCACGGCAGCTCTGCAGTGCCAGTCTTGTGGCCTGTGAGCGCTACAAGAGTGAACTCTTTAACGATCATGAGTTTCGACCTAAGTACGTCCTTAATCCAATTTTAAATTTTTGACTGTCTTATTGACTCTTCTATAGAGTACTGTGAACATTGCACAACTTAAACATTAATAAGCACTAAACAACTATACTAAACATTATAATTTCAATATATCAACAAAGTTGAAATGGTAAACTGGCCACCGTTACGATTATAAAAGCTGACGTTTCGAGCGTTAGACCAACCAGGCACTTTTAAATGCGCTCGTGCACGATGCAAAACGTGTCCTTTCAAAGTTCACAACACTGAGAAAATATCGGGACCCAAACGATCCATTAAGATCACCGATCACTTCACGTGCACCTCCGCCAATGTAATCTATTGCATAACTTGCACTTATTGCAAAAAGATTTACATCGGCGAAACAGGCAGAGGACTAGGTGACCGATTCCGAGAACACCTTCGCGACGTGGAGAGGAATGACAAGGACACATCGAAACCAGTCGCTAGACATTTTAATTTACCTAATCATTCTAAGCAACACATGGCAATCTGCGGTCTTTCCTTACACTTACGTGCTGTCGATTCTCAACAGAGAATCAACAGTAGGCTGCGCCTTGTGAGCACAAAATTTTGACCATTGTGATGACGAATATCGTTGACATAACAGTACGGACCACGCTAAACCACTGTTGATTTGTTAAATCAATAGCAACAACAATAATATCAACAAAAAAGGTTAGCATTTATCTCTCTTTTTTTATTTACAGACCGAATTAGACTACAGTATGAACAAGTACTATGCGCAAACCTTACAAGACAGTAGGTTAAACTGATTACACGGAGCTTCCACTCAAATAAAAACAAATAGCAGTCTGCACTTTATCCCTCGTTAAACTAAGATAAGAGTATAAAAAGGAGAAAATAAAAACAGAAAGTCTTCTTTCTATAAGGTCAGTTTGGTTAGTCTACTGGATACCAGCGTGAACTGTGTATGGATGATTATTTTCCTATTGATTAATCTTAGATATAGTAATGAAATTAATTGAACGATAATAATATTAAAATAATTGTAACGGTGATGATAATAGGAAAAAAACTTCATCTCAAAGTCAAGAGAATATTGCATAAAGTTGAGAACAATTGATAAAACACGATTTTCATCATTTCTTGATAATATAGACACGGATCATAGACACACATAACCGGTGAAGAACGATACGGAACAGCGCATGCGCCTCTATCCGTTCATAAACTAGATCTGTAGCAATGCTCAGAAATAGACTAATTATTTAGGAAAATAAGGCACTATTGAAATGATTTGTGAATGTAGTTGTGTTCTTTTTTTAAAAGTATTTTTATTTGATCACGTGACAGTCAGTGTTGTTGGTGGCTTGTTTCGCACTGTAGCTATCAAAGCTCCAGGCTTTCTCTTCTTTTGCTGTCTTCCTCAGGCCGTTAAGTGCATGCGCCATTCAGTTTGCATCTTAGCATTGTAGTAAAGTACAGAGTCGGGATGTTCCATCAACAACTCTAACTGAAGCCGATCAAACTTCTCTTGTTTATCTTCGGGAACTTGCCCTTCTCGGCCACCCTTCGGTTCATCACCGGCTCCAAGGAACGACTCGGAATACCAATTGTCAAACTCGGTTACGAGACGATGCCTACATTGATTGACCAGCTTCTCGCAGTAGATAACTTCGGATTTAGTGTTGAGCAGGTCTTCGAAGTCACGCCGATAGCGTAACTTTAGATCTTTTGCTTTAAAGACAAGTTCATACTCATTATCATCAATAATGACTTGACCGTCGTTCTCTGGTGTCGTTGATTTCTTCCATAAGACTGTTGACTGACGAGAACAGTTCCTTGGCCTTTCTCTTTTTCTCACACAAAATTTCTACAAGGAATAAGCAATTATTAGGTACTTATAATCTGCAGTAGCACATACGGAGACTGGTATGGTTTATCCGAAGGTTCTACTAGATTCTCCTGGTTAAAGACAAAAGCTTACAACTGAAAAGAAAAAAAAAAACAGAAACGAATGAAATCGGATACTTTTCATTGTGGATACGTCCAACGCTACTGCCTCACTTTCAACTACAAAAGCCAATCGTAACGACACTTTAAACTTCTAAAGTCGTGATATGAATCAGTCCCCGAAGTTTATTGATAGCTCCAGGAAAGCACCAGGGCCTGAGGTTGAAAGTTCGCCGTATCCTCATTCCGATATCAGTTGGGTTCGTGAGACTGAAATATTGAAGTCAACTTGTAACTGACCCCACCCTCTCTTCCAACCATATCAAAGTGCGAGTGGTGCTACATAAAAGGGTCATTCAACATTGCCGTCCCGGTGTAAGAGATATAAAGGCTTTGCCTTAACTAATGGTACTGTTAAAAAATAACCAGGAAAACCATAAGGAAAGTTAGGCTTTGTGATACGACACTGAAACCTTTGTTGATGAAAAATGCGTGGGAATCAGGAATGCCAGCTGTGGCCCATGCTTAATTGTCGAATCTAACGTTCAAATCTAATGATTCCTGTCGTTATTTCAAGGTTATTTTTTTGTTCTCCGATTTCTTACCCTACTAAAAGCTAATGATTTAAGATCAGTAATTCGACCTGGAATCAGTAAACAAGCCGCCACTTTCTGCCCAGCATTCATCGCAAATTCCAACCCATTGCATCTTACTCAGAATCCCCGGTTCTGTTACACCCCACCAAGAATACCACTAACCTTTATTTTGATTGAGGATCCTGTTAATTTCACTGCCTCTTTCCTGTTTGATTTCCTCAAAAGCTTCGCTTTTGGGTGAAGGGGTGGCCACGCACTGTGTAGGAGACTGAGCTGAAGGTGATTGCCCTCGATCTTGCCCATCGCTTCCGGCTTGACCATCAATTTGCCCTCCACTTCCCCGTGCGGGAGACTTTGCGCTGTCTCTCCCTTTAGCTTTTCCCCGACTCTTCACCTTTCTGGTGCTTACCAAGGAGGCAACGTTGGGTTTTACGCCAGGAGAAGCTACACCTACACCAAATCCTTGGGCGTCGACTTCTCCAACCAATCCGCTCTCATCGCCTTGGACAGTGCCTTGCTTACCTGCCCTGGCTACAGAGTAAAAACAAATGTTCATTGTTCTATTTAAGACTGTACCGATGTTACGCGCGAAAAACCCAAATTCCGCGTGAAAAGAGATGTTACTCCTTGCTAAAAGATAGATAATGGCGGTTGAATTGTACAAGCTCCGAAAAAAATCTAATTGGTTCCTATTAGAAAATTTCAACTCCTTGGCGATCGAGAATGCAATTTCAAAAATAGTTTTCCAACCAACGGAAGAAAAAAATACGTATAAAAAATTTTACTAGCTTTCGAGGAACCGATAGTTAAAAGTACAACCAAAGTATAACAGCCAATAACCAAGAAGCATTGAAAGAATGCGACAGATCATGAAATAGATGCTGTCAGTTTGTGACGCAAAGTTTACCGTCAAAAAAACGACTTAAAATAATAATAATATAATAATAAAATAGTTCAAAGCACAAATGCACCTTCATGACCAGGACGGGGGGATACTTTCTGGTACTTCCTGGGGATGTGCCGCTGGATGGGGTCTCATTTTTACGACTGGATTGACTATAGTTGGGTTGTATCATAATTAGATTTATTAGAATGGAGTCGCATATTTTTTGGGGGGATTTTACGGATAAAAAAATTCTTGTAAGTAGGGATTTGAAAAAAAAATTAGAAGATTCGCGGTTAAAAAGGTGTTTCATTTACCCAAAAGTGACCGAGTTGGGTTCTATAATTGACCACAGAATAGACTAAAACGGTAATGGGGTTCTGAGAGGCCGGGCACAATTCCCAGCAAAAATGGTCTAAGTATCACCCCCCCTCCCCCCCCTCGATCCGACTCCCTGGACTGCATGAATATAACTCACCGGAAGTTGCTCCATCTCTCTCCTATAAAAGAGACTTAACTCATGTGCATTCCCTAAATACAAGAATAGAAGGGATTTATAGGTTAAGCATTACCTCTTGTTTCAAAGTATAAACGTTGCTTCCCCTTTATGATTATTATTCCCCCTTTTACGAGCTGCTATCTCCTACCAGCTATTTTTATGTATTTTTTTTTTTTTAATCTGAACGATAGAAATAAACACGGGGGATAATGCAGAATATAAAAACTATCCTGCAAGACTTGTTTTATATTCACCTTGACTATGATTTACAAGACCTTTCCCTGAGAGACAAAGAACCGCTTCATTCTGATAAAGAAGAAAAAAAAGATTGAAATAAACTTTCACTTTCTAGTTTACATATGTCAGATAAAAGTAGCTCCTCCCAAGTCCGCTCGTCACCATTTTTGTGCCAACAGTGTACGGAGGAAAAAACGTTGCCTACCAGACAATGAGTCTTGAAATCGCATGAGGCACTCGATGATCCTTCATCTGCACATGTCGTGAAGGTTACTGAAATACCGCTGGAAATTGCAGCACTGAAGAGCGCTTTCAGGATTATCTTCGTCATCTTGAATAATTTTGCCTGAGACATTAAGGTATAAAATTAAAAGAAGCGAAAACAGAAGCAGATATTAAGCAGAAGCAGTTTCAAATCAACTACGAAAAAAAAAAAAATAGGAAAAAAACAGTATACTGTTTTCAGGTTTTGCTATTTCGGAAGTTTTCCTTTAAACTTTTGAACGTAATTTTTCCTTGAATAACCCATCACGATGTTAGCAATTGATTCTTAAAAAAGAAAATTTGAACATTTTTACTTTAACTGCCATTTTAAGATCGCGAGTCTATGATGTTGTTAAAAATATGATGATAATTCTTATTTTAAAGAAAAATTAAGATCTGCGAGCTAGAAATCAGAATCCACACGCACTGTGAAGATACAATAATATGGTAAACCTTTGTTTTTGCCTCGTTCGTTGGACGGTTTTGACACAAACATGGACAGCCCCTTAGTGACTCAGACAAACGTACCAAATGAGTCTCCACTGTGGTTTTTTATTTTTTTCTGTTGTTAATAAGCGTTTTGGAGGCGATGGAGTATTACGGTTCGTATTTGTCTCGAGACCTACTTCCTTGCTCCAGCTCCTTCTTAAAGAGATGAAGAACTGAAAAGATCACGGTCATGGCTTCTGTGCTTAATTCTTGAGTGTAAATTGAGCCTAAAATCTGCTTCATACAGTCAGTTGATACAGTCGCACCAGAACTAAAAGACAAACTATCCTTTTTTTCTTCTGTATGAAATGGTAAGTTACTAAATACACTAAAGCAGTTTGGAGCAATAGGTATATAGATTTTTAGTTTTGCCTCGTTCTTAAAGGTAATATACAAGGCGCAAGAATAGCGTATTCGCAGTGAAATTTGACCATGCCAGGTCATTTTACTTTTTTTCTTTTTACTACGGTGAGTTGCATTTCTATCTTTTCAACTCAAAGCTCACTTCGGTGAAACACAGATAGAAGAAGGAAATTTTAAAAACTCAAGGCACATACCAAAAGGCCAAAGGTTCAGTGTTTGCCCAATTCCAACTGAGTCTGGTATCAAATGAACACAATCATGATTTTAGTTAAAAAACATGGCAGCCGCTGAATAAATTATTCTTAAAATGACTTAAAAGTAAATTTATCTATTTTGACGTGGTTGATAGAGTCTCAAATAGTTTGTGAAAAAGCTGTTAAGAGTTATTCCATACTGTCAATGGACCGTCACATAAACAAGACTGAAAATACCTTTTCTTCTTAGTACAGACTAGCCATTCTCTGGTCATTTTAAAGGAAATCAAATTCGGTATTCATTTTTCAATTTTTCAAACTCTAAAGTTTTATTGAATGAAAATTGATTGAAAAGGAATCCAGGCTGTTGACATAGTTGACTTGGCAATCAAATCTCTAATCAGCATCATTAAAATATGACATGTTTGGATGTGCAGGCGAATGTTCACGTGGGAACTGGAACACAGGGTATATCTATTCATGCCATGTTCAAGTAAAGAAGCTGAAATGTATTAAATGCACCTTTTCAGAATTAATTCCGATGATATCTCCTTGATGTATTAAATACCACTGAAGGGAACTGAGGTTAGGAAAGATCATAACTAAAGCCATTTTGTCCAACAGTAGGGTGCATTTTGAGGGCTAGATTAGATATTTTTGGCTGGTTAAAATGTACTTTTCCCGCTTGCCAAAATGTTTAATTTCCGAAGATAAACGCTTATCATGTACAGAAAATGTAAAAACGACTATATTGCAAAGTAGTGTCGTAGTGTTTATTGACTGCAAAAAAAAATAGGAATGGTGATCATCCATGGAATATTGTATTAACCCGCTTTGTTCGTGCTTGTTATAGCACTATCAATGTTTTAATATTCTTAATGGCATCTTCAGTGTCATGGACTTGAATTCAATAGTTCATTTGTTTCGCCTTGCGAAGAATGGCGGATATGGCTTCATAAAAAGTTTAGACTTATAAATCTGCGAGTATGCGTTGGGTAGACATGATTACTATTGGCTCTTGCGAAACACCGTTTCCTTCTCGTTGGAGGTGAGCCGCTATGACATGGAACAGCCCACGCGGCTTGTTGAGGATTCCAACCTCCTAACCGTTTATTATAAATACTGAACAAATGTTAACCGCTTTATTAACATCATCAAGCGACCAATACTGCGCACTTAAACTTTGACAAAACTCACATCCTTAGGTGTTGAGCCGAATCTTTTCACAGTGACGGACGGGGTACTTTGGACGAAAATTTCGATACGGCATAAAAGGTAAGGAAAGAAATTGTGATAAAGAGAGGTTTAGGCTTAAGATGCAAATTCTGATACCATCTGAACTTAGGATTGCTAACAGTTAGTGTGTGTAATTCCCCAAGCAAATGGCCGATTCACCGATTTCCGTGAGTCTCAATCTCACCGATATTTCTGTAAGTAATCCATGTGTGAAATTTCCTCAAATTATTGGGTGAGCTTTGCTTTAATGATGCTAGATTGACCCTTCCAGATCACAATTCTGGGTAAGAATTTCTATTACGCCTACACGTTTCGTGCGTATGATTAAAGTTAATTTACCCAAAATAGTCAAGTTTCATTTCTTCCTTTCAGTATAACTTTAGCAGATGAGAATGTTGAACAAAGTGGATGAATATATTTGCTAAAATGGCTAAATAAATTTGATCAAGCTCTTCTAGAAGTTACTGGCATATATAGCCTTTAAAAATGTAGTTATTGGGTTAGCTAGCTTAAATACAGAACGAGTTACGATTTGTAACACGGCAATTGTTATAAGGTTTTCTCTTCGTTGGTCCTGTTGACATTTGCGGAGAATTGTTTATACTCTGACGAGGAATCAAAAGAAGCAGTTAGTTTGTTCGATTAAGTGGTGAATGTATGCCTTTTCCTAACATGGCGAAGAACGAATTAGATTGGTTGTTATTTGGGAGTGATTCTTGGATCAGCAAAGGCCATCATTATCACTCTCACGTCGCCCACGTTCAAAAATATAAGACCTCCCTGGGCGCGAATTCTATGGGGGAACAACGTTTCTTTTTCACACACCGTCATACAAATAATCTGTCTGCAATGTCGGAAACCTGGAGACGCCCCCACGCGAGAACAATTTCTTTACCTGTGAAACCAGATATTTCGTTTTGTTTATACAGTGACAGTTGATTGATTAAATTAGTTATTCTCATATTACCTATATATAAAGAAGCGATTACACATTAGGCCCGGTTTAAACGTCGCATTTTACATGCGCCGAACCTAATTGCCGAATTAAGTGCATGTAAAATGCGACGTTTAAATCAATTAAATTCAGCAGATTTGTATTAAATGCGAGTTCAGTCGAATATTCGACTGATCCAGTCGATTATGCGACTGAAGTTCGACAGTTGATTTAAACGCCGCATTTTACATGTGCCAAATCTAATTCATAAATTATGTTTAATTATATTTTACCCATAACACAACAGTTTTATGGTACATGACATGCGCAAAGAAAACTGGCGGGAAAGAATCGAACATCAGAATATGTAGTCCATACCTTGTGCCACCAGCCTTCATTTCGTATCAATCGACGGCACGATCGGGGTCTTGGGACACGTGCTATGGCATTTCTTTGCGATGGGAAAAGCATAACAAGGGAACAAACGTACAGAAGCCGTCTTCTTCTTGCTAGCAGATGATACACTGCCATCTGCATTATAAGTCGCCGTTTCCTGTTAGCGCGAATGGTGCTTGAGAGGCATAAACGCCGAAAACACAAAATAGCCTCCTTATTTTTGTCAGCCATATTAGCGGGGGACTTACAGCGGAGTCTGGGAATGAAGCTGTCACTCGCACTCGGCAATTAAATTCGGCACAATTAAATGCGACGTTTAAATCAAATGCCGAACTTTTTAAATTCAGGTCGACTTAAATTAGTATTAGATTCGGCGCATGTAAAATGCGACGGTTAAACCGGGCCTAAGACACACCATAAACGAGTTGGAATTACGCCTACGCTTGGTTTTGTTATATGGCGCCCAACGTGGGGCATTGATACCCTGAGACACAAGACACGAAATGGCCTACCACGTACTCGCGCCAAACGAGGTGGAAATGGGACTGTTATGACAAAACTAATGAATGAAGCGGATGGTCTTCTCAAGGCTGAAACGAGTGACAAGAAACGCCTGAAGGCTATTGCTGCTTCTCTAGACGAGATGTTAAATTTGGTTAAAACACTCGGCGAAGAAATCATAGAGAATTGCGCGGTGGAAGAGGTCGAAGCCGAAATAGAAGAATCGGATGAAATCAATTCACGAGTAATTGATCGATTGCTAGTCATAAATGAAGCGACTGGTTCAATGGATAACAATGACGGACTTTCGGTTGTCCAACAACGAATATCGACGATACTACGCCCCCTGGTTCTCAACAATCGATTACGCCTTCTGGATCAAGTGGAACTTCGACTTTGGCTTCTAAAAATAATGTTCAACTCCAATTGCCCGGGAGTGCAGCTTATGGTGGATTTCATTCTTTTGACGTCGCTTCAACTTCCCACGCTGAGAACATGCAATCATGAGGAAATTCAGGTCTGGGTTCTCATTCACATACTAACTTTAGCATAAACGCTAATTCAGTGGCTTATCAGCCTAAAGCGAAGTTACCTAAACTAGTGTTACCGAAATTTAGAGGAGAAATTACGCAATGGCAAGGCTTCTGGGACAGCTTTAACAGCGCCATACACGCCAATCCTCATTTGAGTTTAATCGACAAATTTAATCACTTGCATTCACTGTTGGAGGGACAGGCAGCAAGAGGGATTCAAGGGCTAACTAGAACTGAGGCTAACTACAGGTCTGCCATCGAGATATTACACAAACGCTTCGGCAGAGTGCAGAACATAATATTGACACATATGGATGAAATGCTTAAAATTCCAGCATGTATTAACGATAAAGCGTCCCAACTTCGTCTCGGTTATGACAAAATCAGCATCAACATAAGAGGTTTGGAATCGTTGGGTGTAAGTTCTCACCAGTATGGGAGTTTATTGATTCCTGTGATCATGTCAAAGCTACCTCATGAAATGAGAATTCAAGTAGCTAGAAATACCGCGAGGGTCGTGTGGGAGATGTCCGACCTGTTAGAAGTGATCCGTCAGGAAGTTGAGGCACGCGAGATTAGGGAAGGTGTGAGGACCAATGTGAGCCTTGAGAAACTCCACCCTAATCATCATAAAACGCCGACCGCGAATGCTCTTTTGTCTCAAGATGGCACACGATTTTCGTCGACGGGAAATCAAATTAAATACGTCTATTGTGGTGGATTACATTACTCTGCTTCCTGTGAAAATGTGAGTGACCCTCATGCTCGTTTCGAAATCCTGAGAAAGGGTCGAAGTTACGTTTGGTGGTTACGTTTGTTTGAAACGTGATCACCACGGTGGCTCATGCAAAAGGAACTGTCGACGATGTCAGGGCCATCACCATCAGTCGATTTGCAGAAAATTTGTGCCAAAGAACCCCGATTACAGCTCCGATATGTCTGGTTTGATTGATCAGAATTCGAGGGAAGGGCAAAACTCGACTCTTGTGAGTCACACCAGAGAGCCAATTACGAATAAAATAGACCACGTAACAAAACCTGAAGAAGGAAATGAAACTCCATCCTTGGGGAGCACTGTGACCGCAACTTCGACCGCGAGGGCAAAGGGGGGCATTTTGTTACAAACTGCTGCCGCGATAGCAACAAACGAAGACCGATCCAAGTCCATTACCGTACAAATTTTGTTCGACAATGGCAGCCAACGTTCATACGTCACCGACTTCATCAAAGCGAAGCTGGGTTTAACTGCAACGTCCAGTGAGACCCTTCACCTTAACACTTTTGGTGAAAACGCTTATCGTACACAAAAATGTCAAGTTGTTACCTTGCCACTAAGAAGCAATAAAGATCAGTACGTGGAGATTTCAGCGCTTAATTTTCCAGTCATTTGTTCGCCACTTCCTAAGAGAATAGACGTCACGAAATACCCACATTTGATAGATTTAGATCTAGCAGACCGTTCTGCGATCGACCTAGACTCTATTGACATTCTCATTGGCTCAGATTATTACTGGGACATTGTAACTGGAGAATCAATCCGCGGTGAATTTGGTCAGTTTGGTTGGCTTCTGTCAGGCCCTACCGAAGAGCAACATGTCCATGAAATTTCCATTGTCGTCTCGAATCTTATCATCTCTGGTAAAACATTGTAAAACGAAACGAATGAAGCTGACGAGATCACGAATATGCTGAAAATGTTCTGGGAAACCGAAAGCATCGGAATCACAGACGAAATCGAATCCGCAACTCATTTGCAACTTAAAGCTAAGCGAAACGAAGAAATCTCTTTTAATGGTCGTCATTACGAAGTTGCTCTCCCATGGAAGGAAGACTGCTTGCCATGTACAAACAATTATCGAATGTGTGAAGCCCGTCTGTACGGTGGCTCATAAGTGCCATGCAAAAATTGTGATTTTTTTATCGTTTTAGCGACTTTTCTAGCGACTTTTTTAGCGACTTTTTTAGCGACTTTTTTAGCGACTTTTTTAGCGACTTTTTTAGCGACTTTTTTAGCGACTTTTTTAGCGACTTTTTTAGCGACTTTTTTAGCGAGATTTACAGGCAAGTACTCGGGAATGACAGCTTCCAGGGAAGAACTTTGTATAAAAATAACGCTGAATATAAAGAAAATCTTCATGATCGGCTCTTCTCCTCCAACGACGTGTATGAATTTCAACTTACCACGTGGGTCAGTCACAATGTGCAACTTGAGCCCGCTAAAAAAGTCGCTAAAAAAGTCGCTAAAAAAGTCGCTAAAAAAGTCGCTAAAAAAGTCGCTAAAAAAGTCGCTAAAAAAGTCGCTAAAAAAGTCGCTAAAAAAGTCGCTAAAAAAGTCGCTAAAAAAGTCGCTAAAAAAGTCGCTAAAAAAGTCGCTAGAAAAGTCGCTAAAACGATAAAAAAATCACAATTTTTGCATGGCACTTATGAGCCACCGTACGTCTGTGATCTTTGCATCATAAATCAAAAACCAGCCGATTTTACTTCACGAATATGACAAGATTATACAAGAGCAAACGCGAACGGAAATCGTCGAAAGGTGCCAAATTTGAACAATACGAACGAGCTCAATACAAAGAGGGTTTATTATTCACCTCACCACGCTGTTGTACAAAAGGATAGAGAAACGACAAAGGCTCGCATCGTTTATGATGGATCAGCCAAGAATTCTAAAGAAGAACGCTCCCTGAACGATTGTTTAGAAATTGGAGACAATTATATTCCCCATATCTTCGACATGTTAACTAAGTTTCGCTGGAATGCCATCGGGCTTACTGCAAATATTGAGAAAGCATTTTTGATGGTGGGCATCAAACAAGAAGATCGAGACCTGCTCCGATTTCTATGGTTCGAAGATCCGTTCGCGAAGAAACCCGAGATCGCAGAGTTTCGATTCAACCGACTTGTCTTCGGTCTACGCCCTTCGCCTTCAGTCCTGGGAGCCACAATAAAGCATCATTTGCGTTTGTACAAGCAAAGCGAACCGGAGATGGCGGAAATGTTAGAAAAATCTTTGTACGTTGACGACCTGATTACCGGAACAGAAACTGACGAGGAGGCTCTCGTCGTCTACAAGAAATCAAAGAAAATCATGGCCGAAGGCGGATTCAACCTTACAAAATGGAATTCAAACTCGCGCACCCTGTTGAGAGCGATCGAGAGCTAGTGTCGAAAATTCAAGCGAAGCCAAATCGAATCAAGATATTACGACAGAAGACGACGAGTCATACGCCAAATTATCGACTACACCTACTAGCTCTGAAGTGAATAACGACACGATTGTCAAGGTTCTAGGACTTAATTGGGACACTGCGTCTGATGAGTTTTTCTTCGATCTCACAGAATTGTACAAATATGGCAGTTCACTTCAGGCAACAAAACGTTCAGTTCTGAAACTGACGGCCAAGATATTCGATCCCATTGGATTTCTGACACCTTTCAACGCTGCAATGAAAATCTTGTTTCAAGAACTTTGCCTAAAGAAAATCGACTGGGATAGCGATTTAAAGGGATCTTTGCTCATCACTTGGAACACGCTACTTGAAGAATTGAAATGACTCAGCAATGTACGAATTCCGCGTTGTTATTTTCAATCACGACCTGTAGAAATAGAGCTTCATGGTTTCAGCGACGCCTCTCATCGCGCGTATGCAGCAGTTATTTTCATGCGTTCACTCTATCAAGACGGACGAGTTGACGTTCGTTGCAGCTGGTTGCCTCAGAATCACGAGTTGCGCCATTGAAGAAACAGTCTATCCCACGGCTGGAATAACTAGGAGCAGTTCTCCTCCCACGACTTGTTCACAAAATTCAATTCTAACGAAAACCAATTGAAAACAATCAATTGGACCGACTCGATGACTGCCTTGTGTTGGATCAAAAACAAGCGAGTATGGAAACAGACGTCCAGCATCGTGTGGAAGAAGTTCGAAAATTGACCTCCAAGGATGAGTGGAGACATTGCCCAGGCGAATTGAATCCTGCAGATATACCTTCTCGTGGTTTGTCGGCTAAGAAACTTTCCACAGATACGACTTGGTGGAATGGCGCAGCATACCTTTACCAACCAAAATCTGAATGGCCCGTTAATTGATCGACACAATCCGAAGATAAAGTTGCTCTTGAAGAAGCTGCAAAGAATCCACCATCTGTCACGCATTCACTTGTGAATAATTCAGACGACACTCCAGAGAGGAGAATCAATTAGATAATCGACCTAAGGCGCTTTCACAACTTAATAAGTCTGCTCCGTGTAACGGCCCTGGTTATCAAGTTTGTAAGGAAGTTCAAGAATCGAGTTCGAAACGAGAGTACCGAAGAAAAAGTGAGTTTAAAAGCCACCGATCTAAAGGAAGCCGAGCATCTCTGGATCAAGTCAGTGCAAGCATCGTCGTTCACCAAGGAAACTGAATTTCTTCAGCGCGAAGATCACAAGTCGACCCCGCAAACGTATGTCACACAGTTTGGCTTAGACCTACAAGAAGGCGTTGTGAGATGTAAGGGGCGATTGAACAATTCACCAGTACCTAAAAATTCAAGGAAACCTATCCTATTACCTGCAAGCCATGAATTTGTTCAGCTACTGGTAAAGCAGTCAGACGAATCTGCCCAACACAGTGGAATACGAGATACTCTGACAACATTAAGGGAACGGTTCTGGGTGCTTCGTGGACGAGAAACCGTGAAGAAATTTATTCGAAAATGTGTAACATGTCGCAAATACGAAGGCATGCCTTACAGCTCTCTGCCGTCTAACGATCTGCCTGACAAAAGAGTATCCGAAGATCCTCCGTTTACACATGTTGGTCTCGACTTTGTTGGGCCACTGTTCATCGAAACCAAGAGTCCTGAAGTTGAACGCAACGAATCGAAGGTTTACATATGTTTGTTTACATGCGCGTCAACGAGAGCTGTACACTTAGAAATATATAGAAGCCTTAGCGTTCTAGATTTTCTGCTAGCCTTCAGACGGTTTTCCAGCCGAAGGGGTCTACCCGCGACTCTTTCATCGGATAATGCCAAAACATTCAATTCTTCGTGCAAAGAAATACGCAAGATCACACGATCACACGAAGTTTGGCGATACCTAGGAAACCAAAGAATTTCCTGGCATTTCATTATTGAAAGGGCCCCGTGGTGGGGAGGTTTTTGGGAGAGATTGGTTCGCAGTTTTAACAGACCTCTCAAAAAAGTCCTTGGTCGTTCAACTCTCAATTTCGAAGAACTCCGAATTGTGCTAGTGGAAATCGAGTCAGTAATCAATACAAGACCCATTACATACATGTACGAGGACGCAGATTCAATTTCTTACCCTTTGACACCTTCGGATCTTATCTATGGTCGTCGGATCAGCTCAACGCCAAACAGCTCACATTACGAGATCATTAGTACCTACAGGTCATTGACAAGAAAAGCTCGACATCACAAGAGTTTACTTCAGCAGTCAACTAAGCAATGGAGAAGAGAGTATCTTACTAGTTTACGAGACCAGTCGAGCGTTGGAACCAAGGGAAATGGTGCTCGAGAAATATCGATCGGAGATATCGTGTTGCTGAAGAACGATTCGACGACGAGATGTTATTGGATACTGGCGAAAGTAGAAGAACTTATTCCTGGAACCGATGGAAGGGTTCGTGCCGCTGTCGTCAAGACAACTAGCAGAGATAAACGTCCTGTTTATCTTCGAAGAGTAGTGCAACATTTGATTCTAATTGAAGTAAAGGCGATCAATGAAGTCACACATTCAACGCAACCCGCTGTTGTTCAACCAGATAATCAAGTTGTACGAGATAACATTGCGAGACCTCGACGCACCGCAGCGGTTGTTGGAGAAATCAACAGACAATTGAACAAAGGCTGATAGTTTCGAAAGAAACTGTTTGGGGCTGCGTCGGTGGGAGTAACGAAATAATTTGGATATATCAACAAAGTTGAAATGGTAAATTGGCCACCGTAATGATTACAAAAGCTGACGTTTCGAGCGTTAGCCCTTCGTCGGAGCGACGAAGGGCTAACGCTCGAAACGTCAGCTTTTGTAATCATTACGGTGGCCAATTTACCATTTCAACTTTGTTGATATATCCAAATTATATAGACAATTGAACAGTTCATGAACAATTGAACATTGATTTATTTTCATTTCGCGAATTTTGAAAGTTTCTCACGTAATGAATAAACTCTGGGGAGTGTAGGAAACATGGAGACGCCCCCACACGAGAACAATTTCTTTACCTGTGAAACCAGATATATCGTTTTGTTTGTACAGTGACAGTTGATTGATTAAATTAGTGATTCTCATATTACCTATATATAAAGAAGCGACTACACATTAGACACACAATAAACGAGTTGGAATTACGCCTACGCTTGGTTTATTACATGCAACAACCCAGAGCCATTTTATACGTTGTTTAAGCAGGTAAAAAGTGATTTTTGAGAATTTTCCTTCCTACTCTTCAGTGATACAGTGTTCTTGTTGATCAACATGAAGATTGTCTCGCGACCAAGCAGTTCTGTTAATGACTTCCTAAAATTTAGCATAGAGTTATAAAATAACACTTTACAGTCTATTTGATGACCGGATTTCTCGTCGAGGCTTTATGGTAATTGATGTGGATTATCCCACTTCACTCATTCTGATTTTACCTTCCACACAGGAGAGACGTCGAAGATTTTGGTGGTGCTTCTTCTCGTCTGCCTGGTATCTCTACAAAGCAGTGCGGTACGATATTCGATAAACAATGATAAATGCATGGCAAAAACAATAATCTTCAGCCCTGTTAGTTTACTATTGGAAAACATCTCCGGCTGGCGAAATTTGCCTTTTCATATTATTTTATATGATGTCAGTTTTACCGTCATTACTTGGACCTTATTGACAACTGTCGATTTTGTAAGCTTAATTTATCGCGAATGTAAGATCGGGAGGCATAAAGGAAGGGAAATCATCCTTGGTTCGTTTGAATTTTTGAGATAAATTGACTTTACCAATTTCTTTTCTTCACAGAGTTAGGCCTTACGGTAAGTAATGACATTCCTTTACATTACCTGTTTTAGTTGATTTGGTCAGTCCTCATAATTTAAAAAAAACTAATAGCATCCAGTGGTTATATTGTTATTCAAAGTGCTTCATAATCCAAACTAATTGAATGAAGACCATGAAGTTCGAATCCATATCACTGCGGGTAAAGTGAATCCCTTTTCTCTCTCTAGGCCTTAGCACATATATTCCTTTAATTAAGGAACGCTTTTGTCCTTAGATGACAATTTCTTTTTTTCAAGTAATAACTGAGAACAACATTGTAAAAAATGGAAATTTTATAGAAGTCCAAAACGTTGCATTACATTATGTTAACTGAAAGACTAAATTACGTAACAAAAGAAGTCAAGATATCTATCCAATAAAATTTGGAATTGTCTTGTTTGTGTATATATATATATATAGCTTACATTGGAAATTTATGGGATGAGGTGAAACCTCAGAATTCAAACGGGATTAGAAAAGTCTGCCCTTCCTGCCGGATCGGAACCCTATCGAAAAAAAAAAAAAAACAACAACAACAATAAGAAATGTATCCATGTTTTTATAGGTTCCTTAGCTCTTTAAAAATATACAAAGTTTTTCAGAGCATTATTTCTTTTCTGCAGTGACACCTTGGTGTAAGAGATGCCTAAAGCAAGCTGAATGTAAAGTCGATCCATGTGCTTTTACCACGTGCCTTCGTGGTTCAAAGTGCTGCCGCTGTAGCTGCAAGAGAGCCATATGCAAGTCAGCTTACAAGGGCTGATAGTTCAAGATTTGCTTGCCAAACGTTTTGAATGACTTTTAATAACCATGAGCAACGCCTTATTGCTAAACGTTTAACTGAATCTTGTAAATTATACCTGGCTTTCATGAAACAATCATCAGATAATTTGGGCAATTGAAGTCGGTGTTAAAAATAAATAAATAAATAAATAAATAAATAAATAATGAAAACAAAGGAAATGAAGTACAACGTGGTTTAAGAATAAAAAGTGAACTTTATTGAAAACAGAAAGGCAGAAACACTCTAATAAAATCTGAACTTCATCATCAATATTCCTTTTGTTGTGGCAACAACTGCTAACAGTTTGTCGGAAATAATTCTGATACTGCGCTATTGGTGTAAGATAGACAATTAAAATTTTGTGAGTTACCAGTGTCTGAGCGGTTTTCTTATGTCGAAACTCCCGTACCCTCTAAGCGTAGGTTTTAGGATCTCGATATTGAGGATCAGGCTTCATCCTGTTTTCTTGAAATGCAATATCCCTAAATACCCTGTTACATACCAAAATAATTTTAGTGAATTTCTTAGAATATCGAAACAAACATCGAATTTTTTCCAATAGATTTATTTGAGGTTTTCTGTATTCTTTCCCTTAATATTTACTGAACTTGAAGCTCTTCTGACATAGGCGACCCTTACTCTTGCGCCACGGTGATCTTACAAGATTAAGGTTAGGGGTACGAGAAGTTAATTTCCCGCACACGAGATTACTGTGTGATGGATGTTCTCCCCTGGGGTGGGATTTATTGGGTGGACTACTCGCATGTGTTCCGTTCTGGTCCTACCCTACTGCGGCAATGCAGTGAAAATGGTTAGAAATATCTTCATGTCGACAATCGAGTAATATCTTTAGATGCACAAGCTCGGAGAATTTGTCCGCTAAACAAAAATTAATTCAATTGCAATCATTTGACTTTTTTAAAACAAAACAAGATATTCTTAAGAAGTTTGTAGGAACCTTTCAATGGAGATACTGTGAAATTTCTGACTGCCGTGTATTTAGTCTATTTGAGACCGCGCCCGGCTGCCGTGAATTTAGTTGCAGCGTAAAAGATTTTGTCTTCGAATCTAAGTGCTTCGCTGATTAAACGGAAAAATACTTTTCCTTCAGAGAAAAAAAAATATTTCCACATAGTTTCATGATGCGCCGATCATAGCTATTAAGATATTTCTGCATGGAAAATCATTTTTTTAAATGGCGCGCTAACCAGATGTTTATCGTCTTGTACTGTCTTTCGTAGTGTCACGGCAAGAGCTGAAAACACTGTGCTCATGGCTACAAACCAGAAATCACAAAAGAAGACAACTGAACTGTTGATCGAGTGCGAACTTCGAACTACAAAGATACTTCGAAACAAACAATAAGTAGCACCAAGAAACATCAGGTTAAACTTGGGTCAAGATCGGAATTCTATGACTACACTCTCACTCACTCATCTTGACGACATAGGCGGCATCGCCTTCTATGGGAGGCAATAGTCGCAAGAATCAATTCAAGCAAAACGAGGGAATTCGAGAATCACGTTTAATTTTCTAGTTCACGAGCCAAGTTATAATAAAACGTAAAACGCACGGAGCGAACTCTCAGTTAAACTGCGTGAATGTAGTTTCAATGGTAAAAAAGCATACCGTAAATCCTCTATTATTAAGCCCCCCTTCTCAAATAAGGCTCCCCCCTTTTCAGCGGAGGAAAGTTAATAAGCCCCCCTCCCCCTCCCCCAATCCTTATTCTTCACAAAAAAATTAACGTTTAACGTGGACTGATCAGTCATGATTTATTGAATAAAGGCTGATAGTTTCTAAAGAAACTGTTTGGGGCTGCGTCGGTGGGGGTAATGAAATAATTTGGATATATCAACAAAGTTGAAATGGTAAATTGGCCACCGTAACGATTACGAAAGCTCACGTTTCGAGCGTTAGCCCTTCGTCGGAGCGAATAGAGGAATTGTGGTTTGTGTGTGCTTTTAAAGGCAGAAAATGGAACTACGTTATTGGTGGGAACATGGGAACAAGAAAAACACGAATAAATTAGTGGAATGAAAAGCGTTCGTTGATCCCTGTGGGATTTAGGCTGCCGGTTTGAAAGATGAGCTTTTGTTCAAGAGTTTTACGGCTTGCCGTGCTACTTAAGTGTAAGGAAAGACCGTAGATTGCCGTATGTTGCTTAGAATGATTAGGTAAATTAAAATGTCTAGCGACTGGTTTCGAGAACACCTTCGAGAACAACGCTTTTCATTCCACTAATTTATTCGTGTTTTTCTTGTTCCCATGTTCCCACCAATAACGTAGTTCCATTTTCTGCCTTTAAAAGCACACACAGCCCACAATTCCTCTATTCGCTCCGACGAAGGGCTAACGCTCGAAACGTCAGCTTTTGTAATCGTTACGGTGGCCAATTTACCATTTCAACTTTGTTGATATATCCAAATTATATGATTTATTCAGGCTGGAAGTTAATATTGTTTTTGGTCTTCGGCCGTATGACCTCCAGATTCATATGCTTAACTTTCTCAACTCTGCGCTCTAGTTCTCTGTGTAGAATTGCCACCATTTTCTTATCGTTAGTCAAAACAGTGTACCGCCTGGGAACCACAAGTCCGTCCTCGAGAAACCTTGCTCCTGTCGGTGAAAATTCTAAGCTGCAACCTTCACGAGATAAAAATTTACCCAGCAGAAATGATAATTCTATAGGCAAATGTCCAACTAGTTCTTGATCTTGAGAGCAGCTGGTAGACAGGCGGTAAATACCAACTGAAAATTCATCATACAGCTTTGCTTCTTCTCTTGTATCATGCTTGCACATGAGCTTTTCCCCGACTACTGGCTTCCAGACTTTTTTATAAATGTGATGACCACTCGCAACAGATTCAAACTCGCAACAGTAGAGCTGGACAAAGGATATTCCCTGAACTCTTGCCATTTTAAATTATAGCTTGGGAATAAGTCTACTCTGTCTCATACCACGGTATTTTTGCTACAGGTGATGCGTTTCGCTAAATTAAATAGGGCCCCCCTCTCTTTTAAGCCCTCCATTCTCAATTAAGCCCCCCCTCCCCCCCCCTCAAAAGTGATTGCAAAAAATTAGCCCCCCCGACGGGCTTAATAGAGGATTTACGGTAACAGAAACCTGAAAATGCTACTTCCTAGAACAGTGGTCAGTTTCCCCGTCACCTATGCAGGAGTGCAAGGCTTAGAAACTGTATTGACCTGTCTGATCATGGGTAATTTACTGTATAGTTGTGCGATGAAAGTATAAAAATCGTAGTTTTCCTAGAAACAAGACTTACGATTATTAATTGAATACTATCCCGGGAGTATTTTGTTTTCCTATCCATGCCAACGCCTTAATCTGTTTTTGTCACCATCTCATTAAACAACAACTCGCCCCCTGAGGCGCTCCAAGGATGAATTCTGCTCCTGACTTAGTTATCGGATTTCCGATCAAGTCTAACAGGAGCAAAGTCTCGTTGTACTGTAGGGCCTCAACAAACTCTTTTGCCCCTGAATCACCAACTTTGTTGTTTCTCAACTGTAGATATTGCAAAGCTTGATGCGACTTCAATGTCTGTGCTAAGGCTATAGCACCAGAACATTCAATCTTGTTGTCACTCAAATCCAAACGCTCAAGAGTGCGATTATTTTGGAGAGCCTCTGCCAGGGTGACTGCACACGATGAACTGATAGAGGTACTATGTAAATCTAAACGAGTCAACTGTGTGAGAGGAGACTGAAGGGCCTTTGAGAAAGCTGTTGCTGCTGCATTGCCGAACAGAACTTCGCTCGGGATACAGTTATTCCTTAGGTACAAATGTGTCAGAGAGGAGTTAAACTGAAGAGATTCTCCCAGTTCTGCCGCTGCTGAGTCGGTAAACAGATTCGCTTGAAGATCTAAGTAAGTCAACGAGTTGTTAGATCGAAGAGCGTGCGCCAAAGCCTTTGTACCTTCATCACCTAGAAAATCCGATTCCATGTGATTAGACCTTGATAAACCTTGATTTTGAAAACTTACGTCAAGGTACTTTAGCATTCGATTTGACTCCAATGCTTTAGAAAGTGCAACGGTTCCTTGATCACCAATACAGTTTACGCTTAAGTCTAAATACACTAGCACACTGTTGGATAGGAGACCTTGTGCTAACGCCTCTGCTTCAATATGTGTTAGATGATTGCCAGCCAAACACAAATGGGTCAAAGTGTGATTTGATTGAAGAAGACCACCAAGTGCTTTGGCACCTGTTAGGAAGGTTCCAGAACTGCTCAGCTTTAGATGAGTCACTGTGCGATTTGTCTGAAGAGCAGATGTAAGAAAAGGGTTACTTAAATCGTTGATTAAATACAAGCGCTTGAGCTCATGACATGATTGGAGCACACATCCAATTGCTGCCGAACTTAACTCGTCCCAAGATCCGACGCACCAAGAGAGGTCTTTCAGCTGGCTGTTGCATTTCAGATATTCAAACAAAATGAGAATATATTGTGGGGTGAGCGTGAACGAACATTCAGTGTCAACGATCATTTTCTCCAAAGGAAAGCAGCGTGCTAGCGTATCTGCCATTTTAATCTGGTTACGACTCAATTGACTTTCAGACTTTTCACACTGTGCAATGGTATGAATTATAGCTTCACAAAACCGTACCTCAGATTTATTTCTGAACAGCCATCTTGCTTGTATACCTTCAACCCAATCATGTGAAGCATCTCTGCAAACGTCTACAATAACATTGTCAAAACGGTGATCGCTTCCATCATTTCTATCAACATCACCGCTATCAGCATTGTCGCTATCCAATTCGTCGTCATCTTGCTGACTTTCGGAGCTGTAGTCTTCTTCACGGTCGTTCCACGCATAGATGGTTCCCATTCCGAAATAGTCCTCTTCATCGCTGTCCCAGGGATTGTCATCGCTATATTCGTCCTGCGACACATACATATCGAGGTACAGACTCTCGGGTTTTTTTTGCTGATAGCAAGCACAGAGACTCGACACTACCAAAACACTAACGTCATAACTTTCAGTTGCAGCCATTGAGATGAGAAACTCCCACACCTGCCAGTAGTTATCAATAGGATTGAGTTGAGCAAGCAGCGCGACCTTGTCACTTTCACCAGTCGCCAGATCATGAGCCAGGTGGAATGCAGCAAAATATTCCTGAAAGGTCTTGTGGGTAAACGCGTATGTTGCCTTGGGTTTCAATTTACTTGCACTGGCTTCACGAGAAAGAAAACCGAATCCAAGGAATTCTGTTGACTGACTTTTCAACTCCCATGGAGAGAAGGCTAACTGATCTTTTAGCAAAGCATCAAGAGCGAACCTGCCCAACTGATTCAGCTGATCTGAACAATGTTCGATTGGACATTTGTTGCCCAAAACGATTTTCTTACTTGAAAAATACCTCCTAAGAACACACGAGACAAGTTCACGATACAGCAGGGTTCTGTTATGAGGGAATTTTCCTTGCGAATCTTCACAAACGAGACACAACAGCGCTGTATTAAGAGGATTGACAGATAATTCGCTCAGCTTTGGGTTTCTGTCTAGACTGCTAATCAGTTTCTTAGCAAGGCTTGGATCGTCGTGATTGCTAAAATACTTCTTGATGTAACTCTCGGCATCCGCGCTGGTGTAACCAACAATCTCAAGGAGTGTGTCACAGTACTTCCGTACTTTCATTCCAGCTTCGTGTCTGGCTGTTAACAGGAGGTAAGTATTAGCAAAGACTCTTCCTTTAATCAAGGGCAACAATCCTTCAAAAAGATCTTGAGATAGTTCATCCAGTCCGTCAAGAACTAGCAAGATTCTGGATTGATTGCGGCGAATGAAATGAAAGACGTCCTCTTTCTCCTTCTCGTTTGCATCACGAGGTAGTAACTGATCATCAATAGCATCCTCGATGTTAGTAGTTTTCATGTCACGACAATTCAGTCGGAGAAGCATGTCCACTTTAGGAAAAGAAGGTTCAAGTGAAATGTCCTTCACTGACCAATCATACGCAAGTTTCTGAGAGTAAGTGGTTTTGCCCATTCCAGGTGGCCCCTCGATCAATACCACTCTTGGCTTTTCACATTGTATGTGTGGACTGAAGACATCCTTCATTTCAACAATACCCTTTGTTAACCTCGCTCTTTCTTTTTTCCTACCAACTATCTTCAGTTTAGTAAACATCTTCGAAAATTCCATTTCCAACTCTTCCTCGCACCAGGGGAACGGACACAGTACGGCGTTTTTGTAATCTCTTCTGATTAGCTGTACAAAGTTGTCTGGGTAATCTAGAGAGTAAATTAACATCATAAGCTCAGAGATAAATAAACTTCTTTCCGGTCATTGCATCGAAAAGAAGTAATAACATTACACAATATGTTCAGCGTAAGTCAGCCGAATGAGATCCTCTATTACAACAGTAATTAAATTTTAACAGATAGACTTAACAAATGTGGAACACCGTTTAAAGGATTATATACAGTAGAACAAAAAGGCAAACTGCGCATAACGGAGGATGATACAATAGAGACCTGACCATTTGTGTCATTGTGAGCAAGAATGATGACGAACTTGCCAAAACACACGCACAGTTGTAAAACAAAACAACATCGTACCATTGCAAAACCTGATGAAAGCAGAGAGGAGTGATTTTCTGTTTCTAAGCACTATGCCTAAGTAGGATTTCCCAATGAGCTTATTGCACCTTCTCTGAAAGTACAACGTTAAATTGAGCATCAACGTATTCTGAGTACGCAGAGAGAGAAATCTGCAGGTTTCAAACTCTTGATTCGCGCCAATAAGCATTACCATTGGTTTACTACAGTTCAGTGGAAGGAAGATAGTTAACAATTTACGCTACGTCAGACGAAAGCCATTTTCAATTGAAAAGCTTAGCGAAGTAGGCGATGGCGTCGTCAGCACTTTAAACCGTGCAATAGCCATTGACAAGAGGAAGGTCACTGAATCATGTAACTGAACTGTTTCCTTGCATTAGGAACTTGGGGGAAACCGTGAGCTTTGTTTACCCTAATACCGTCACGGATATATTGATAACTCAACTCAACGTTGTTTGATGTAAAATGCTAAGCAATATGTACGTTACTTAGTTCGGCTATCAATACCACTCATGGTAAACTGTTGTGCTTACAATCCGGTATTTTCCGGGGCAGAGATACAAGTATTATGCTTCTTCCGGGTTGGTAATAGCCACTCGCATTATACTGAGAACTGTTTCAAAGTTATGCGGATAGGCTTTAGCCAGATCTACATTCTATTATAAAACCACACTTCTGTTCACAGCATTTGGTTCATTAAGAGAAGCTTAACGAAATAATATTTCGGTAGATTGGCAGGGGCCCATGAAAGCAGGAGTAAAAGTAAAGTTAAATACTATTCCACGGAAAGTTGTCCGTTTCGATGCAACTCACCAGCTGGTTTGGGACTTTCAGCGCACGTAATCGCTCCGTCTGAGCCCTTGGTCTTTGCCAGGTCTTGTACTTGTTCTGAGGGAAAGAGACCACAACAAAATTGTATTTCTGGAGAATTCTTTAGTTCCTGCCAAAGTCTCATTTTAATCCTATTGTTATGAGGAGTATACTAAAACTTACGACTTGTTTGATTTAGAACGAAGTGCAGAACACAGGGTACGTGGGAGAAAGACGGAAAATCGTAAATACCATTCTGACTAAAAGCCACATTGCTTAAAATAAATATATAAACATCTGTACCTTAACCAGAGCAATAAAGTTATTGGTACTTTGTAGAATTAAAATTTGCTGAAAGTTTTTAGAGCTCCGGAGCGCGATAACGGAGACATGTTACTGTAGAAAGTAACGTGACTGATAAAGACCAGCACTTGAAAATTATGCTCTCAGTTGACACACGATGCTCACTTTTATTTTGGTACGGACGAAGGTAAGTCGAGTCACGGAGTTATGATTGGTGAACAAAACAATGGCGCTCAAAGAATGCATCGTTTGTTGTTCAAGCCGTTCTTCTTTCTCGATCAAGGCAACTCTTGTGGAGTTCCCAATAAAAAAGGTAAACAAAGTAGAACCTTCCTTGCGAAAAACTCTCAAACATAAACAGTTTCTGCGAGACAGTACACTCAGGATCTAAATGGGTAATCTCCCGATCTGGGATTTAACCAGATACGGTACAGGACTAAGGAAAACAAAATATCTTCCCCGGGAAGCGATATTCGCCAGAATGTGGGCGCTGGAGACGATATTTTTTTTGGCTTGTTGGAAACTCCGGTAAACCACACAAATTCACGTTATGGCGGTGAAGGCGAATTAACCAGACGCGGGCTTACAAGTGTCTCCTTTCATATGAAACTTTTGCCTCTTCCTGGTTAATATAATAATAATAATAATAATAATAATAATAATAATAATAATAATAATAATAATAATATAATAATAATAATAGTAATGATAATAATAATAATAATAATAATAATAATAATAATAATAATAAAAATAATAATAATTATTATTATTTAATCTTTATATTGCGCAAATTAACATGCGGATATGATCAAATGCGCCTCACAACACTTTTCGGGGGACTTTGGCCGGACTGCATCAGCAGTTTACAAACAATCGAAGGAAACGTATTTGAAGATGCCCCCTCCACCCAGTTCCCAGTAAACGGGCCAGACCACATCACAGTAATCTCGTGAGTGGGTTCTTTAACGTTCCCTGCCTAACCAAGTTAACTAATTAATAGATACTGGAGACGGGACCTACGGTTTATTTGTCCTTATCCGAGAAGACTAGAATGCCTATCCATTTCTTGATATTATAAAAAGGTAGCGCATTCTCCTCAATTATTTTAAGACCTTGAGTGTTGGTCCGGCCGGGGCTCGAACCATCGACCTCGACCTCCCGCACAACAATCCAGCGCTCTAACCAATTGAGCTAACCGGACCAATAAGGTTAATAGTTACCTTATTGAAATAATCACCTACGCAAAAGACGAGCAACACAGCAGAGGGAATTTCGTTTCGACCGGATGCCCACCAGTTACTGACTCCATGCACAACTGCTGAAGCTCTTATTGTAATACCGAGGAGATTGTTCCCACAGTCTAACGTCTAATTATTATGGTGGTTAGTGAAGCCCCCCTTCTCACTTCATAGGTCAGTGAGAGTTCTGGTGTCAATCTTTCTCGCGACTAAAGATGAGGTAACTAACCGCAGAATAACCGCGGCGATCCACAAATAACAATTCAATTTTCCGCTAAGCGACGACAGAAAGAGCTCTAAAATATTGCAATAAGAGAACACTTCGAAAAAATCACGATGTCTCGAATCTTGAAAAGTGCGAAAAGCAGACAGTGGACAATGAAGTTATTAGACCTTCTCCCTGAGGACGCAAAATGCGTGGTAAACAACTGGGTTTGAAACTTAGTTTTTGAAGAAACCAGCTCTTTGCAAACACATATTTTGTACTTCTCCAAATGTTCGTGATGGAGATTGAGGCAGTTCTCTACAAATAACCCATTTGCAAACGGATAAAGATATATAACTACATTGGATCGGTTTTATGACAGAAAAACGCTTTTTAGGTATTTTAAAAGGCCGGTACACACGAGGGAGCTTGCTCCCGCAGCACGCTCCTGCAACAGTTACACGCCCCCGGGTAAGTACCCCAACCAGTACACACGAAGGAGCTTGCTCCCGCAGCACGCTCCTGCAACACACTCCCGGGTAAGTACCCCAACCAGTACACACGAAGGGCACGACGAGGGAGCTGAATGATGAAACAACCCGATTGGAGCATATATGGGAACTAGTTGTTATAAATCCAACATGGCGGCGAACAGCTCTGGATTGAAAAAGAAAAAACTGGTTCTTTTAATGATGATGATGCTTCAGGATATCTGTAGAGGTCTATTACTAGTCTTGTATTTGTGACACTCCATGAAGTTTCTTCGCTTTTTTTTATTGTCAATTATCTGCACAGAATCTTCCCCTACTCCTTCAGCCGCCATTTTGAAAGTAAGTTCGCAATGAGTTGTGCATGAAAAAATACGCCAGTTTGATTGGCCAACTGGAGACACGTCATTTCACGGCAAGCAAATTTCAGTACACACCAGGGAGCTTGCGCCTGCAACAGACTCGTGCAACAGATTTGCCCCTGGAGCTTGCTCCCTCATATCAAACCAGTTTGATATGAGGGAGCAAAACTCGGGAGCAAAAGTTTTGTTGCGCAACATATTTTTTCGCAAAAAATCGTTGGTGCAGACCAGGGAGCTTTGCTCCTGGAGCGTGTTTATTTAATAGCTTCGCCAACCTGCAGGGACACCGCAACAGCTTGCGCCAATTACTGCGGGCCCAATAAAACCACCCATCCTGCCCCAGGGTAGGACATCCATCACACAGTAATCTCGTGTGTGGGAAATTAACGTCTCCTACCCCAACCCTGCAGGAGACGGGACCTCCATTTATTCGTCCCTATCCGAGAAGACTAGAATATCTAACCATTTCTTGATGTTATAACAAGGCAGCAATATTTTCTCAATTATTAAGACCCCGAGTGTTGGTCCGGCCAGGGCTCGAACCCTCGACCTCCCGCACAACAGTCCAGCGCTCTATCCATTGAGCTAACCGGGAGGCGTTGCAGGAGGTGTTGCAGGGGCGTGCTGAGGGAGCAAGCTGCGAAGCAAGCTCCCTCGTGTGTACCGGCCTTAAGGGTCAAATGATTACTTTCTTCCCACGTGGTCCTACGTGTATAAGCACCTTGTAGGTGAAGCACACTGTTTTCCACAACATTCACTTTGTCCTCAACAACATTCACTTTGCCTCCCACGACATTCACTTTTTCGTCAACAACAGTCATGCAATCTTCAACAAGCTCAACGCGACTATCTGTGCTCTGCTGATTGCTCTCAAGCCTCTTAATTTTCTTTCGCATGGGTCCTACAAAATAAAGCAAGATACAGTCTCCAAATAAAAAAAATCTGTATCAAAAAATGAATAACACCAAAAAATCTATCATGTCAAAACACTTTAAACAAAGCAGTCGTCCACAAAATTTCAACGACCTGGGAAAAAAAATAAATAAAAAAAAATAACGCACCTTCGAAATCATCCAATCTGCCCTTAACAACTTCAACGTCACACTCAAGGTTCTCCACTCTTTTTTTCATCTCCTCTAGACTTGCGTCAATAGTTCTTAGCTCATTAGTGACTTTAGTCTTGTCTTCTTCATTTTCCACACACATGTTGTCCACACAAACTTGAAGAAAGTTAACTTCCTGCTGAACCAGTTGTAACAGTAATGGATCTACAGGAGAATTCTGGCAAAGAGCTGTTCCTGGTAAAATAAATGAATAGGACTTATTCAGTTAGTCAACAATCAAATCTATTAAAGAAAACTTATTGATAAAGTTCTTTTTCGAGCCACCTTATGCTGCACTTTTGTTTTGTTTTGTTTTTTTGCTTTATGGACAACCTAAAGTCTGAGGATCTACCTAACAATGCAGCATCTAACTCTAATCTTTGCCATAGACTATGTGAAGAATTATTTCAGAACGCTGAGGAAGATAAATAACTAGATATGCCTCAACTGAAAAGAAACCATTCTCCTGTACTGATTACCATAAGTTGAAGCTGAAAATAAAATTAGCAATACGGAAACAGGTTTTCCATGTATCTTTAATGCATTAGAAGGTGAGGAACAAGTGGGGGATGGCACTTATTTGAAGGGAGAGCTTGTTTAACGATATGGCTTAGGGGAGGCTCTTTGATTTTGGAGAGTTACTTTTTTTGGGGGCATAATTTGATGAATTTTTTTTTAAGCTGCATGCATTTTCCAAGCACCCATTAGTTGGACATCACAGTCCAGTACTCGCTTTCAATTTATTATTATCAAGACTTGGCCACTCCTTCATTTGGCAAATGACCATTTGGATGAGTTTGGATGGGTGTGTTCCAGGAGCCAACTAAAATGGACCAAATTCCCAGACAACTGGTAAAAAGAAATTTACAAGAAAATAGTTGTATTTCGGATCAAAAGATAATTTCACATGTATAAATTTCGCTGCAGGTTTTCCATAAAATTAATTTTCCTTTTCTTAAGCACACCCCTCTGATTTTCATACCCAGCCTAACTAAGATATGGCCAAAAGAATGGTTCCAGTAAATTTAAAATATTATGCAATTACCTTTGGTTTCCCAGTCTTTAAGTTCTCCAAGTATTTTCCCAGCACCTGATAGTGCCAAGCTCTTTACCAGTTGTTCCATGTCAGAAAAGCTCCTTGAAAAATTGGGCTGATCCCACTTGCTAAAACCACAGTGGGCCCAATCATTCCTTGTCATTCTGACTTTATCTGCTGCAGTTTGCACAGCTGGAGAGAATGCTGGAATGCGAAGAAGCAACTGTAATACAGCCGAGGCATCACAGTGGTCATCAAATGCAGTGAACTTAGCCATGAAGTTTTGCACAAACAGCCTTGCAAAGTCAACATGAGATGTAACTTGGTATTTGAAGGAGTTGTAGTCATACACACATTTCCCTTTTTTCGACTTCACCTTACAGCTATCATTGCCATTGATGTTTTCATACTTCAGTAAATCTTTAGAAGTAGTTGGCCATGCTTTGAGATAATGAGGTTTGGTCTGGGTATGAATGGTGTGACTGCTCTTAACTTTGTTGTACTCCTTTCCAACCTCCTGCTCCACAAATGAACGCATCTGTGGTACAAGGATCTTGTTGAGTGCAATTCCTGCCACAAGCCATCGTTTCTGATCATTAGTCAGACAAAAGTGGCTTGGCCTTGTGTTGAAAAACAAGTAGATTTGCAATTAAAAATAAAATACTGCCAGGGATCTTGACCCAAGCATTGGGAGTTTGCAGTAAGGTATCACAGAAGGAAAATTTAATTTAGTGTTTTCACCCAAGCTGAAATGGCATGTACATTATTTGCACTATTCCTATAAAAAGATGCATTTCTTTGAAGCTTAAAATACACTGATTCCAGAAACTTGATTAATTTTAATTTAGAATTTTGACCACTAATGTAACAAATTAAAATAATGCACTTTTTAAAATCAATTCCCTTGTTTCTGATTGAAATGTGATCTGCACATATAGAACTTTAATGGGTGTCTGGAATTTGTACATGTAAATTAATGTTGTTTTTAAATTTCAAAGTAGCACTTTTGAGTAAGATTTTCAATGTAGGCACCTTACCTCAAAGAGAAAGAAAAAACACAGAAATCCAAGACATTCTTTTGGGGTTCATTATATTTCTGATATTATCTCCAAATCCAACAGAAATTAAATGAAAATTAGCCAAGAATAAACTCTTCAAAGATCAGAACTCAAGCTAAAACACTATTATATACAAAAAAAAGTGACTTGAAATTATTTAGGATATCATTGTTTGTTTACATATATGCGTTCAAGCCTGCAAAGGCTTTTATCGAATCATAATGAAGCAAGGCATTAATTGGCACAGTTTTGCCTGTTAACCATGATCCCTGCCAGAACAGAAAGAGCTGACATAGTTTGTAAGGAATTAGGACACCAAGAAAGTCAGGTGTTGATTATGGAAGGCACTTTAACCTATTGATGTCCAGTGCACCCATAAGCGCTCATGTGGACCCACACCCTTTCTATGCCTTGTGATGTCATCACTTTTAACCCTGAAGCACGACTTTGAGCATGTACTTGAACAGGTTGAAAATATCTTACAAACAATACCAGAATGAGCGCAATCGAGTGAAGGAGATTGGAGAAATAGCCAAAAAACCATGTAACTTTAACCTGAAAATCTGCACGAAAATCTCGTTCCATTACCCACCAACCTTTCTGAGCATGTGGTTTGAAAATAATGAGTAGTTTCCTAAAAAATCTCTGCATCAAAATGAAGCCTACTAAATTTCCAGCAAGTGAGTAGAAACTTTAGGCAAGGAAAGGGGAAAAAAAAGGGCAGGAGAAAGAGAGAAAAGTAAAAGTCATAAGTGGGGCATTACTTTTCAACCCATAAACCATCTCGAAATTTTGCTTTCTGTGCCTGCCCGAGATTTTCAGGCCGCCACTTTGCATTTGGGTCGAAAGGCCATCGAGTGTACAAGCTGTCAATGGGTTTGTGGTAAGTTTGAGCTTTTAGAACCACAACAGTGACCCGAAATCTGCTTGACTAGCTTCAAAACACAGTTTTTCACAAAAGCTGTGGCTATTAATGGGTTAAACAACAAGGGACGACGCAAAAAAATGGGAGATAGAAGGTCAGGCATAGGTTCAAGGGAAACACAACATTAAGCCTTTCCACGATCAAATCCTGAAGGGCAAGGCAAAGGAGGGTCTGTCCGTGAGATTTTTCATGAACTAGCCCATTTAGCAACTTTATTAGAAAAAGACTCTGGCCACTGCATCTCTTGAGTGTAATAAGAACCCTTAGCACTATCAGTAGTCAACAATATCTCTGCTCTAATACGAACTGCAAAGAAATTTTCCTTTTACTAGAATGACAAAAGAGAGTGTTGTTGCATTAACATCTTGATAACAGCACTTGAATTACAAGTTAGAAAAATCTTTTAAGCTTTCTCGAAGACAGGGATTCTTGCATTATGCGCTGGTGTGGACCCGCATAATCCGCCATTCTCCACATAATCCCGCATAATTTGTCAAATAAATCAATATATACGTTACCTATCTTGGTGTCTGGCTTGAGTATTATATTTATCCTTTTTCTACAATCGTACAAAATACCAAAGTATCGTTTTAATTTAACAAAAGAACCACATGGATATGAAGCCATTTTGTTTTTATAAAAACGACAAGGCGTTAATAAAAATGTCGGATGAGGACCTGGAACCGATATGAAGCTCGGCCCAGGTTCCAGCGTTTGGCAGTTTTCAAGATGGTGGACGTTTACAAGAATTGCTTTCTGTTTTGGCCATATTATTGCTTTTATTGGAAGGA
Source organism: Stylophora pistillata (assembly GCF_964205215.1). Taxonomy (NCBI): domain Eukaryota; kingdom Metazoa; phylum Cnidaria; class Anthozoa; order Scleractinia; family Pocilloporidae; genus Stylophora; species Stylophora pistillata. The sequence goes on along the minus strand of NC_142527.1, from coordinate 21,330,161 downwards.
GTCATTTATCAATAATGCATAATATTCCATTTTTTTATAAAAAGAAACAATAACTGAGTTTCTAAGCGAAGTTAGTTATATTGTAAGTTTTAAGGGATGAAGTCATCGCGCATAATTTCACTCATAATCTTCCCACAAAATCTTCCCTAAAAATCCCACATAAGTTTGATTTTTTTCACGCATAATGCCAGAATCCCTGCAAAGAGCTAAGAGGACATGCAAGTAGACTTTATAAGAAGCAACTTCAAAATTGTACAAAACTCAACCAAGCATCATTGTAAATCAATAACAGATTTGTTATTGTTAATTAGTTGACAAGAAGATGACATGAAGAGTTCATTACTACTCTCAAATTATTCTTTGCTTTATGATCTGCAGAAGTAAAAAAAAAAAAAATACCAGAATAAAATTTTCCGAAATGAATAGAGGGTCATTCCACAGTATTTTGCATGTCACGGAGGGGACAATTCAGAGGAGAATATCATGGATAGCTCCCCAGCTTAATATAATTCAGTTCACTGAAGACTTCTAATGGATAGAACAGCTAATGATTGTTTTAAATCAAACTATTTCCAAATGACTTCTTCCACATTTGGGGGGAATTAGTCATTTATTTAGATTGTCACAGAGGGGACCAGAGAAACTATGAAAACTGAAAGTTAAAATTTAATCTCAGATTTCTGTGAATGTATAATGGCAGCAACAATAATTTAGTACATAGTTTATTTAGATGTTAATCAACAATAAAACTTCCTTAAATGGAAAAGGCCTTCCTCCTCTCTTACATTGTGCAGGAACAGTAAGTGCTCGTGGTTATTGTCACGGAGGGGACCTTTTGTCCAATAGGCAGCAGTGATCAATTGAACCAATTTTCCAGCCTTAATATGAGTTTACAGCCCCAGTTTAATTCAATTCTTTTCAAGATATTCTTTAAAGCTTGACCACATCAAAAAGGTTGGCTGTCATACGTGTCGTCAAGCCTTTAAAGACATTTAATTTATGGCTGGAAAGTATTCTGGAAAGTTGTGTCATGCTGTTTGTTCATATGATACAACGCATTTCTTAAAAAAAAACCTTTATGTGTTTTCTTTTTTTAGTTTTTATTTGGAAACTTTAGGTTCATGCAAAGTACTCAAGATAACACCAACGGTTCAATAAGACCTGGTGCATACAAAAACATACACAACATTTTTAAAACTTACATGTATAACTAAAAATGTAAGCAACTAAGATATTTCAAGGTTTTGTGTCTCTGTCTCTCTCTTTTAATAAAAAGGCTTAAAACTGCATTGTAGACTGCAAATATGCATGCATGCATGATATGCAAGATGTAAATATAATAATTATATAAGCTGAATATTGAACAAAAGTGCCACAGATTCAGAGGTGATAACGACTTACAAGTTTTAATACTTGTATATGTACACTTGTACAGCTAACTGTTGACAATATCCAGTTCATACTAGAGTAGTCTAAAATCCAGTATATAGGGAGGCAGCATGGTCGAGCGGTCAGCGTGTTGGACTCACAATCCGTCGTTCCCGGGTTCAAGTCCCGCTCTGACCACTCCCTGGATTTGTTTCACGGTAGCTCCGAGTTCAAATCTTCGGCCATGCTTGTAAATAGCCAACTGGTTTGCCTCCGGCCAGTTAGGATTCTTAACCATATTATGTTCAATTTGAATTATTTGTTTACAGCCCACAATGTAAACTACTGGGTTACCAGTAATTGTGTTAGCTACTAATTAAAAGTTAATTTTGTTTTTGTTTTTTTTTAATTTCGGTCTCAATCTTCCTTTTTAACCACCTCATAATTTTCATCATTTTCTTTAAATCTTTCTCTGTATTTCTTTGTCCTCTCTTTAGAACTCATTTCAGCTCTAAAGCAATTGCCAGTGCTGTGGTGATCGTGCTCAGAGCCTACAATCCCAGAATCCTTTACTTTTTGTTCATGTAGTAGTCATGACATGTGCAACTCTTTCTTTGACAGTAAAAAATGTTCTACTCACATCCACTTTTGACGGAAATTAACTTGAATTTTAAACTCAATAGTTACATTAATTTCTCTTTTAAGTGAGGAGAGTATAGTTTGTTGCATTGCCTTCAGTGACAGTTAATTTTTCTTCATCACAGTGATGTCCCCTCTGTGACAGGAAGGTCCCCTCTGTGACAGAAAAGTCCCCTCTGTGACAAAAGTTCCCCTCCGTGACATTTTTATCTTTTTTAAAGTAATTAAAAGGAAAAAGAAGTGGAAGAAACTCTTTACCACTTTTGAGTTGGTCAGCCCATACTTCAATAATTAACAGAAGTTTCTGCAGTTATTCCCATTTATTTTAGAAAGATCATAATTTTTGTGCGTATTTTTGTCATGGAGGGGGCAATTCAATGTTGGACAAAGCATTACATCTCTTCCGCACAAAGCCAAGAAACAAATTTAATAACATAGGAAGTCTGGGTAAACAACTTAATGTCCTGACAGTTATTATTAGATTTCTTCTCAAGACAGATCTACAATATTTATTTAGTGTATGTCCCCTCTGTGACAGCTTTTTTGGTATCAAAGTTAATTAATGATAATTTATGACACAAAATTACAGTGCTGACATCTCAAAAGTATCATTTTATACAAATTAGGCATTTAACCAGTACAGAAATAGAACTTAATAGTCCTTTTAGTCAATGTTATTTCTTAGAGCTTTATGTCCAAAGTACTGTGGAATTACCCTAGAACACCATTTCCTTTACTAGATATAAAAACTTCAGGAAATCTAATTTTTTTTTTGTTCTGGTATCCATGATATCTTAAGAGGATGCTTGTTTGGGGTATCACAGAAGGAGAATTAGCATTTTCATTCACACTAAAATAGCATGAAAATTGTTTGCAGTATCCCTATAAAAATAAATATTTCCTTAAAGTGATATAAATGTTACAGGTCAAATTTGATTTCAGGTGAATTTTGATTTAACCTAGGTTATTTATAATGTAGCCTTCTAACAGGGTGCGCGGGTGCGGAACCGCACAATTTGGTCAAACCCGCACAATCCTATGGGGTGCCGTACAGGACAATATTGTGTGCCCAAAAAATAAAATGCAAAAGTTAAATATATATCGCATGGATCAAATGAATATATGAATAGAATATGTGTGCAACATATATATGGTATGGACCAAGTAAATATATGGTACTGAATAAATAAATAGATGACATAGGACAAAAGTATGAAAAATATATACGGCTATTGTGCCCATTGTCAATTTGGTCAGCGGAAGATTGATAAAAAGTAACATGGCGGCCCGTGACAGGATTGATGATTTAGAGTAATTTTTCGAGAGCTCTATTCCATCCCTTTTTCGTCAAGCTCGTAGAAATCTTCACTCTGAAGACATCAATGTCTTGGAGTATTTTGAACGCCAATTAGATGATCATGCATACGTTGTTAGGTGTTTCATATTTGAGTGCGAAGTGCAAAGCTTTGGGGAAAGTTTACTTAAACCACTTTAATATCTCTTGTACAGAGAATTCATCGGCTTAAGAAGTCAGTTTCTAAATATTTGTTGCATGCTTTGAGACTATGCTTCTGAAAGTGGATTTTCTTGAAGTTTCAGGGTTTGAACTTGAACTATCAGAAGACCTAGCTTGCAGGGCTTCTTTGAATTGAGGATGATCAATAATCTGCCGAGCAAGTAAGTCGACAGTGGGAGTAGAGTTTGCCATAATTATATGTGACCGGGCACAGGATTTCGTACACTAACGCTTTTCCGTTAAACGGGTAAAAATAAACGGTTTGTAAACGGATAGTAAACGGGTAGTAAGAGCGTTTAAACGGTTTGCATGTCCGTTTAAACGAATAGTCCAAAGCGTTAAACGGTAGAGCAAAGTCCAAAAACGGATTCCGTAAACCGTTAAACGGCCGAGAAAAAAAATAAACGGATGGCTTAAAACGTTAAACGGTTGAACAGCATCTATAAATATTTTATGGATAGCTCAAAACGGTAAATGGATGGACAAAAACCTTGAACGAATGAGGAGGGCTAAAGAACGGCGGAAAGTCATGCACATATCGATCAGAAACCGTTGCGAACAATTATACGAGTTGTTCATGCGGAACACTGACGTTTCATACTAATAATATTCGACCGACAACGATAGAAAACTAAGTAAAATGAAATTACTAGCCTGCAATTAAGCTATCCACTGGCGAGTGAAGCGAGCCGAGAGCGAGTCTCACCCTGGAGAGCTCGCAATGCGTTTGAAAATTTGTTTAAGCAGAGGAAGCGATCTGTCAATCATACCATGTGGACTGAACATTCTCGATAGAAAGAAAATAGAGTTGAGAAGCAAAGTCGTTTTTTTTTTTCATGTTCCTACATTGTTTCTTCTACGTATTGACTGAAATGAAAACGCACTATCAAGTGAAAACGTTAAGAAATGCCGCTGATTTTGTAGATTTCACCGTCGGTTAATCGAAACAATTTTGCATACGCATGTAACAAAACTCAACTTTCTTTCGCTCGTGTTTCATCTTGCATTCGATTTTGTAAAGTAACGTGTAATTACAGCTTTAATAAAGCAATTTCCGTTTCCTTTCAATCGACGGAAATAAAAGATGAGAAACTCGATAGCCACGGATTTTGTAAATTTTGCCGTACACGTCCATCGAAATAAATTTGCATAATCATGAAAACAAATCTCGCTCTCCTCGTTAAACGGGTGCAAGTAACCGTTAAACGGATGTATTTTATTTTAAACGGATAGGTTAACCGTTTAAACGTTTTGTCGAAAACGTTAAACGGATGAGCAAAGCGTTTAAACGGATGAAGAAAGCGTTTAAACGCTTTAATGATCCGTTTTAAACGGATAGTAAACGGATAGTAAACGGATTGATTCGTTAAACGGTAAAGCGTTAGTGTACGAAATCCTGTGCCCGGTCACATATGATTCCTTGATCAGATGCCAAGTTTTCACGCTTCCCAAAATAACGCCACTGGCCAAAGCGATAACGGGCACAATAGCCGTATATATTTTTCTTACTTTTGTCCTATGTCATATATTTATTTATTCAGTACCATATATTGACTTGGTCCATGCCATATATATGTTGCACATATATTCTATTCATATATTTATTTGATCCATGCCATATATACGTAACTTTTGCATTTTATTTTTTGGGCACACAATATTGTCCTACATGGCACCCCATACAATCCCGCACAATCCGTGAAAATTCCCAAATCCCGCACAATATGGAGATTTTTACTTGAAATTTCAATCAAAACGGGTATTTCTGTCGAGTATCAAGATTTCTAGGTTATTTTAGACTATTTTCAGACTATTTAACTTCAAAAACACTCTAGAATTTCCACGCTTTCATTGAACTCGTCGATTGCATTATTCAAACAACAAGGCGTTCTTACCGTAGCCTGCGCTTTCCTGGGCACTAGTCTACTTCTAACTCTATTTTTCATTGGCGGTTTGTGCCTATGCTTTTCAAATAATGAATCAGAGGTGTTGTTGAATAAGGCCGCTGGCGTTGTGGCTTTCTCATTCAGAGTGAAAAAAGGAATGTTTTGTTCTTGGCATTTACAGGACGAATGGGTTGTCAGATATTAAGACTATCGTAAATCGTAGTGGAATAAGAAAACACGGCTTCCATCGACAGTAACTTTTACTGGCGAATTCAAATTATGGGACGATCTCCTCGTGTGTTTTCGTTTAGCACTTTCGATTGCTTTGACGAACAAAGAATTGCTTCAAAATAGGTTCTAAAGTTCATTCAATAAGATAAAAATCATTCAAAGTAAAATCTAGAAGACATTTAGCCATTACAGGAGGAATTTCACATTGATATTACAAGAAAATGTATGATTTATGAGGAGAACCCAATGTTTACTTTAACAGGGAGTGAGATACAAAATATTTTGTTTGACGCAAGATTATGCAATCCCGCACAATTACCCAATCACCCGTTTTTTTCCAATGTGGAAAAAGAGTAAGAGTTTGCATGTGTTTCTTGCAGCTCCATAAATCTAGGAGATCTCAGTTTGATCCACTTGGAGGTACCAGTAACTGTTATTGTCAAGAGGAGGCTATTACATGCAGGGATTGAAGCACCCGTGAGATTTTGTTTGTGCAGTGAAAGGGGGCAATGGATGTTACATCTATATTGGATTTAATTTACAAGCTTAAAGGCCTTGGTTATTTTTCTAGAGATGGATAAGCATGTATAAATTGAAATTAAAACCCAAAGCAATGTATGGAGGAGGCCAGCAAATGTAATTGGATGCATTTTCGAAAATCACAAAGAAAGGACCATAAGGTATATCTTTTAATCTTAAACTTTTTGAGAGCATTAGCTCAGTTTGTGACAATTCTTGCTGCAAGAACAAGGCTAGTAAACCTTCTGAAACATACTGATTGTCAATCACTTACCCAGCTGTACTTGCCATGGTTTAAATATCATGGTAGTAATCCCTCGACATATTTTTGATTTCTGATGTTCTGCAGGTCAAATGACAGAAGAAATAAATACAATCATCAAAGGAAATACAACACAAATAAATCGACACGTACTGTACCCCAAAATAATTTTAAAAAATTAACCACAACGATAGCTACCTGTTAGCAATTGAGATCAACCATTGCCAAATTATAATTTTTGAACCCGAGATTTCATTTCCATCTCATAAATTACGATTCTAGTTTTCGCGTGTGAGTAAGTTCGAAGTACAAGTAAAAACAAAAATTATCTATTAATAAGCTCGAGCACGAAGCAGTATATTTTTCCGGTTATTATTCGAAAGATGTTACTCCACTAAGCTACGGAACATGGATGGATACCAGAACTGAGTTAAAATATCTCTATTTCGACTTAGAGACGACCAAAATGAGATTCACCACCAGGATAATCTGCTTAGCTTTGAAAGAGGAAATTTGGGTGAAATATATTTACTCAAGAAGCCTACCAGTTCCTCTCTTACTCTGACAAACGAGTGCTCTCTTTTGGGCTTTGCTGTGACGAGCTATTAGATCGAAGGCACACAAAGTACAGAATCGACAACCTACCTTAACTACTTTGTCGAAATCTGTCGGTTAGATTAACCACAAAAGAGAAATTTTTGAAAGTGAAAGCAGTCATCAAGAAGTTTCTAGGAAATGAAGGCTTCAAAGTATCATGGGACTTTAGGGCGGGGAACATGAAAGCCGAGGAATCGTGACGAGGGTTGGGGACTAGTTAACAGGTCGCCCAAGCTCCAGCGGAGAGCAGGATGATCAACTTGCACAATAAGCGTCCTGTCAAAATTCTAAGAGTTTGCATGGGAATATTTACGACCGCTCTTGAGAAGTAAAAATATAGTAAAATCCTCATTAAAAATGCCTCACCTTACTTCCAAAGTGCATCGCTTGTTGTCCGAATGCTGCTGAAAATAAGTCATTTTAGTAAGTGATCCATTTATAGGTTTCTACTCAAACTGAGAAATGGATAACCCGTTAAAATGGCTTATGAACTGTGATATGAACTTGTTAAGGTCCAACTTCCTCCCCCCTCCTTCAATTGCCGCTTAAATTTCCCTAAAGAAAAAAAAAACTTTTCATACTTTTAAAACTTAATTACCACAAGTGACTATAAGTAGAATTAATTACAAAGCTGTTTTGGTGAACAGACTGCTAAATCAGATACATGCATGCAGAAAAGCTCGAGCAGTTTTGGCTGAAACCGTGACTGCAATAAGAATTTGTCAAGCTCAGTCTAGCGGCCACAATAGTGCCCGCTGTTTGCCCTGCTGAAACAAGATGTCTTTCTTGGCTGCTTGGTTTGCATGAAACCTCATGAGGGCAAATATTTTAACGCTTTATTATTTTTTTGACCGTCTTCTAACTTCAAATTAGCACTTTTGAGGAAATTTCAATATCGCACTTCATCTCAAAAAGTAAATAGCAAAAGCCAAAATTCTAAAAGTAAATAAAGAATCCGAAATCGCGTCTACAGGAGAATAATCTCTTGGCGTCTATTAACTTTAAGAAAATGTAAATTTTAATAGAAAGGGTTAACGCAACTTACTTCCATGCTATTTCAGTCTGAATGAAAAGCAAATTTTGGTTCCGTGATACCATAATCCGAAGTAGAAGTCAGGATGGCCGAGCGGTCTAAAACAACACAGAAGAATATGTTCGTGCTTCACTTCTGGCCTCAACAATCAACTTTCAATACGCACCATCGAAGATCGACAGTCGGCTGCACCTCGTAAGTCCACAACATTTTGACCATTATCATGACGAATATCGTTGACGATAAGAGTACAGACCACGCTAAACCGCTGCTGATTTGTTAAATCAATAACAACGACAACAATGTAAAAAAAAGCTTAGCCTTTATCTCTCGTTTTTTTTTATTTACAGACCGAATTAGATTACAGTATGAACAAGCACTATGCGCAGAACTTACAAGACAATAGATTATACTGATAATACAGAGCTTCCATTCAAATGAAAACAAATAACTGACCACACCTTGTCCTTTGTTTAACTAAATAAAACAGTGAAAGGAAAAGAAAGAGTATTCTTTCTATAATGTCAGTTTGGTTAGGTTACTGGATACCAGCGCGAACTGTGTATAGAATATTATTATCCCATGGATGAATCCTAGAAATAGCGATGAAAATAATAAAATAATAATGTTAAAACAGTAATAACGGTAATAATAATATGAACAAAAACTTCATATCGACAGTCACGTGAATATTGTATAAAGTTGAAAACAATTGGTATGACATGATTTTGATCATTTCTTGATAGTATAGACACGGATCATACAGGCATATGCAGAGAAAAACCATACGGAACAGCGCATGCGCCTGTATCCGTTCATAAAACTATATCTGTAGTAATGCTCAGAAAGAGACTAATTATTTAGGAAAATTAAACACTATTAAAATTATTCGAGAATGTAGTTGGGTTCTTTTTTTAAGTATTCTTATTTCATCACGTGACAGTCAGTGTGGTTGGTGGCTTGTTTCGCACTGTAGCTATCAGAGCTCCAGGCTTTCTCTTCTTTTGCTGTCTTCCATTGGCCGTTAAGTGCATGCGCCGTTCAGTTTGCATCTTAGCATTGTAGTAAGGTACAGAGTCGGGATGTTCCATCAACAACTCTAGCTGAAGCCGATCAAACTTCTCTTGTTCATCTTCGGGAACTTGCCCTTCTCGGCCACCCTTCGGTTCATCACCGGCTCCGAGGAACGATTCGGAATACCAATTGTCAAACTCGGTTACGAGACGATGCCTACATTGATTGACCAGCTTCTCGCAGTAGATAACTTCGGATTTGGTGTTGAGCAGGTCTTCGTAGTCACGCCGATAACGTAACTTTAGATCGTTTGCTTTGCAAACAAGTTCATACTCATCCTCATCAATAATGACTTGACCATCGTCTGTACGAAATTCCCCTTGTTCCAGTCGGTTTTGTTTACGAGTTTCCAGAATTTCTTTGGCTTCGTTGATTTCTTCCATAAGACTGTTGACTGACGAGGACAGTTCCTTGGCCTTTCTCTTTTTTTCACGCAAAATTTCTGCAATGAATAAGCAATCATTAGGTACTTATAATCTGCAGTAGCACATACAGAGAGTGGTATAGCTTATCCAAAGGTTCTACTAGATTCTCCTGGTTAAAGACAAAAGCTTGCAACTGCAAATAAAAAACAAACAAACAACAAAAATAACAACAACAAAAAACAGAAACGAATGAAATCGGAAACTTTTCATTGTGAATACGTCGAACGCTATTGCCGCACTTTTAACTACAGTAGCCAATCGTAACGACACCTAAAACTTCTAAAGTCGTGATATGACTCAGTCCCCGACGTTTATTGATAGCTCCAGGAAAGCACCAGGGCCTGAGGTTGAAAGTTCGCCGTATCCTCATTCCGGTATTTGTTGGGTTCGTGAGACTGAAATATTGAAGTCAACTTGTAACTGACCCCACCCTCTCCTCCGACCATATCAGAGTGCGAGTGGTGCTAAATAAAAGGGTCATTAAACGCTGCAGTCCCGGTGTAAGAGATATAAAGGGCTTTGCCTTGAGTAATAGCAATGTTAAAAAATAACCAGGAAAAAGATAAGGAAAGTTAAGATGTGTAATACGGCACTGAAACCTCTACTTGATGAAAAATGCGTGGGAATCAGAAGTATCAGCTGTGGCCGGTGCTTTATTCTCGAACCTAACGTTCAAATCTAATGATTCCTGTCGTTATTTCAAGGTTATTTTTTTTGTTCTCCGATTTCTTACCCAACTAAAAGACAATGATTTAAGATCAGCAATTCGAACTAGAATCAGTGAACAAGCCGCCACTTTCTGCCCCACATTCATCTCAATTTCCAACCCCTTGCATCTCACTCAGAATCCCCGGTTCTGATACAACCCACCAAGAATACCACTAACCTTTATTTTGATTGAGGATCCTGTTAATTTCACTGCCTCTCTCCTGTTTGAATTCCTCAAAGGCTTCGCTTTTGGGTAGAGGGGTGGCCAGGCGCTGTGTAGGAGTCTGAACTGAAGGTGATTGCCCCTGATCTTGCCCATCGCTTCCGGCTTGACCATCAATTTGCCCTCCACTTCCCTGTGCGGGAGACTTTGCGCTGTCTCTCTCTTTAGCTTTTCCCCGACTCTTTACCTTTCTGGTGCTTACCAAGGAGGCAACGTTGGGTTTTACGCCAGGAGGAGCAACACCTACACCAAATCCTTGGCCATCCACTTCTCCAACCAATCCGCTCTCATCGCCTTGGACAGTGCCTTGCTTACCTGCCCTGGCTACAGAGTAAAAACAATTGTTCATCGTTCTCTTTTAGAATTTACAGATGTTACTCCAAACTCCTCGTGAAAAGAGATGTTACTCGAGCTCTTTGCTAAAAGATGGATGATGGCGGTTGAGTTGTACAAGCTCCGGGGAAATCTAATTAGTTCCTTTTAGAAAATTTCAACCCCTTGGCGATCGAGAATGCAATTTCAAAAATATTTTTCCAACCAACGGAATAAAGAATCCGTATTAAATATTTTATTTTCGAGGAACTGATAATTAAAAGTACAACAACAGTATAACAGCCAATAACCAAGAAGCAATAAAAGAATGCGACAGATCATAAGATAGATGCAGTCAGTCTGTGACGGAAAATTTACCGTCAAACAGACGACTTGAAAAAAATAGTAATAAAATAATGCAAAGCACAAATGTACCGGCATGACCAGGGCGGGGGTGGGGTGGGGGGCCATACCTTCTGGTACTTCATGGGGATATGCCGCTGGATGGGGTCTCATTTTTACGACTGGATTGACTACAGTTGGGTTGTATCATAAATAGATTTATTAGAATGGAGTAGCACATTTCTGGGGGGATTTTACGGATAAGAAACTTCTTCTAAGTAGTGATTTGAAAAAATGGGAAGATTCGTGGTTAAAAAGGTGTTTCATTTACCCAAAAGTGACCAGGTTGGGTTCTATAATTGACCACAGAATAAATTATAATGGTAATGGGGCAGGGGTTCTGAGAGGCCGGGCACAGTTTCCTGCGAAAAGGGCTTAAGTATCTCTTTTCCCCCCCCTCCCTCCCGCAATCCGTGCGCCGCATGATAATAACTCACCGAGAGTTGCTCCACCTCTCTCCTGTAAAACATACTTTCCTCGCAGCTTTTCCTCAACGTCCGCCTCCATCGTGTTCACGATCAATCGGAACTGCGCAAATGTCTCTTTAATTTGCCGAACATTGACGAGTTCGATGTCGTTCAGTTCACCCGCCAAGAATCGTTTCACCTGCTCGCGGACATCCTGGATTTGAGACTCTGAGAGGGGCTCGTAGGAGATCTGACTGCGGTTTGTCAGCGTGTCGTGCATGGCGAGTTCTTGTCGTAAAGTTTGGATTTCTTTCTCGTGTTGTTTGCAGAGTCTTATCATGTCGAAGTGCTCCGTTGCAGCGGGTTCTGACGGAACGTTCATCATTCGACTGCCAAAACGTAATGTGGAGAGCTTGGAAGAAGAAACAAGTGGCAGTCAGTTTTTTTCTTTCCTGAATATCGAGACATATCGGTTTGTATCTACAGTTAATGATTAAACACTACCTCAATGGGGCTTTTCAGGGCCAAACTGGAAACCCACATTGTGAATAAACATAACTTTTGAAAAAATCCCAACTGGAAGGAGGCAGCCCAAACGGTCACACACAAAGCGCAGCAAAGGATCTACTTCTTAAAATGTATCGACATTGTAATCTCCAAAACGTTTCCATGCCACGTATATTTACACACAGGACGCCTTTGTTTCATTCCACTCATTATTTCCTTTCTTAATTTATTTCTTACTACACCCCTTTGCTGTGAAATGATAATGACGGAATAACCCTCACCGTTTCTTCAATGTGGGCGGCCTCTCCCCATATATTGGCAATCAGCAAAGTGTTACATTTTCCACCAATGGAATCCTTCAACACGTGAGTGAGTTTGCTTTGCCTGAAGGGAACATGATCTCTCCGCCTGTCTGCCAAGGCTATCACAGCTTGCTCTAGGAACGTCAAGGACTTGTTGATGTACATGGCCTCCACTTGCGTATCACCTACAGACAGTGTCTTTCCCAATCGCTCAGATCCGGCTAAGTCCACAAAGTTCAGCTTGGAGGTGACGTACTTCGTGTTGGACTCGACGCGCGAGTGTGACTCAATGTAGATGGTAAACACGCAATGCGAGCGGGATGAACGTTTGTTCAATGCGTGTTGAGCGATAATACGATTAGTTTCACCCTGAAATAAACAAAAAAATAGATGTAAGATCTTTGATCAATAATTTTAACTCAATATAAAGTGTTAGTCCCCTTTTGATTTTGAGGGTGTGTGACTTAACCAGACTATGACATTGAGTCATTGATAGATCATAGAAAGAAAACCCTTCCGAAATGTATTAGATCTTGCATATACAAATAGAAGTACATGAAGTGCAAAGGCAATGGCAATTAACTATACAAAGTTGTTTTTCAAGCCCACTGAATTTCACTTAGGGTGTGCCTTTTGCGATTTCTGCCCTAGATTGAGTTAACATTATCATTAAAGAGGTTATAAAGTGTAGTTTATAATCTCTTTTATAGATACAATCTACAAGACAGAGTGATTTGTAATCCAACAGTAAGCAGGGGTAGTTCCCTTTTAGTCCCTGACTAGGGCAGATCCAGGATTTTGTCAAGGGGGGTACAGAGAATTGTCTCCCTTTCGAGAGGACCAAGATTTTGAAAATTAGGTCTTCCAAAACATGATTTCCAGCATTCTGAGGGATAAGTTTGAGTGGCTTGACTGAGCCACCCCTGGATCTGCCCCAGCCTGAGTAGCCTGCTGAGTAGTCACCATTTTAGTGAGTGAGACTGCTCAGTATTTTACTGGTGAAAATTAGAGCTTTCATCTTTGATTTTTATTGTAGTGTAAGGGTGGGGAGAGAACGAAATTTGCATCATGGAATGAGTAAAGGTCAATGAGAAGAAGAAGGGAGGGGTGGGGTACACTTTTCCCTACCACCCTCCCACAACCGTCCACTCTACCTCTAGAGAAAACATAGCCTGTTGAATGATTTGACATCCCAATGGGTATTATCAAAGCTCTGTGCTGTGCCCAGTTGGTGAATGTTTTGTAATGAACCAGAGTTTCTGGAAATCATACTTTTTCAACCGATGTGCTGATGATCAGTATTTTGCCACAGTTCCAAATCTTTTTAATTTCCATTTTAAGGTCTTGGTAATGTTATATTATTAATATCATTGTCATTGTTGTTATTATTATTGATATTATTAATTAGAATTGTTTTTATCCTCGTGGTCATTATATTTTTTTCATTGAGTTGAAACCGCCTCCCGGTTAGCTCAATGGATAGAGCGCTGGACTGCTGTGCGGGAGGTCGAGGGTTCAAGCCCCGGCCAGTCCAACACTCAAGGTCTTAAAATAATTGAGAAGAATATGCTACCTTTCTATAACATCAAGAAATGGTTAGATATTCTAGTCTTCTCGGATAGGGATGAATAAATGGAGGTCCCGTCTCCTACAGGGTTAGGGGTAGGAGACGTTAATTTCCCACACACGAGATTACTGTGTGCTGGATGTCCTCCCCTGGGGTGGGATGGGTGGGTTAGGACAGCAGGTCCACATCAGCTATTACAGCTGCCAATTAATCAACCTGCTTAAACAAATAAATGAACAACAACAACAACAACAACAACAACAACAAATAACTAGTAGAATGAAGGGCATCTGAGCAAAATTCAGCTTGCAAAACTTAGATTAATCACGTCCTTCTACTCCGTCACCACACATGCTATAGGTGTAGACCTTACCTCAAAGAGTAGATTTAAGGCTTCTTCTTCACTATTAGCCTGATGAATACTGAGCCCCTTCACTCTTGTATATCCATCATCATCCTCAGTGACGGTCATCTGAGAAGGATCTAATAAGGGGGCCCCCGATAGGGTGCTCAGCAAATCAAACATGTGCTCGTTATATATTTCTAAATATGAGATCCGTATAGTCACAGCATGTTCAGACCTTTCTCGTATCTCTCTGTAAACTTGTTGAATTGCTCGTGGGATAACTCCGCGGTGTTGGAATTTTTCAGTCGAACCAGTCATTGTGAAAGTCTTTCCGGCTCCCGTCTGCCCATAGGCCAAAATCGTTCCGTTGTAACCATCTAAGCCCTCGGTAACGATTCTCTTTGCACATTCTTCATAAACATCGCTTTGACTGGCGTTGTGTAAAACGCGATCTAAATTAAAACTCCAGTCAAGTATTTGATTGTTGATGTAACCACGTCTCAAATCTTTCTTGCAGTGAATATTGATCGATTTTCCATCGGGCAAGAGTTCGATCATATTCTGCGCGAATCGTGACGTCGGCCGAATTCTGGCGTAGACTTTGACCCGTCCATTGCCTTCTTGAAGCATTTTGGTCTTGCTTTCTTCGACAGCCGCGCCGAAAACCACAACTAGATACAAACAATACAAGCTTCACTGTTTCCTCGAAGCCCTGTGTTCTGTTGCTAGGGTAATCGATTTCAGTTGCTATGCCTTTTGCGCACCATCTGCGAGAAGGACCGCTGAGCCGTGCTAGACGGCGCGTAAACAAGATGGCGGACGGAGGAAGTCGCAGGGTAGGACTAGAGTTGCTGGGTAAATGCTCAAAACAAGAGGCCGAAAAAGTAAGCGATCATCAAGAAAACAAACGCGATATATTAGTGTGATTTTTTGGCAAAATTTTAATGCAATAAAATTTTATGTGATTCACTTTCCGGCTGTTACTTTTATTTTGGGAAATAAAATGTCATGTGATGCTAAGTTCAATGCTTTAATTTTTTTCTGCGTAAGTTTAAGCGCATGTAGATATTTGCCTTGTATCTTAAGTCGTGATTTCTCGTCATAGTGTTCTTCATTCCATTTGAAGAACTTTTTTCAAGTAAAACAAAATGATAAGAACCGATTGCTTTCTTTTAATCAAGAGTAAAACTTTGATCAACTTCACAATTGTTAATTTTGTGGCCGCTTCAAATCTCGATTAGAGTATGTGATTGATGAGCTCTGATCTCATGATTTAATCTTTTAACCTTCACATAGATAACACACGAACTATTGGAAAGTATATGTACTGGGAAGAGCTTGAGATATCAAAACTATGGAAAGGTTTGGACAACTGAGGAGTGGAAACTGTTACAACAAAACGGAAAAGAAATGTTAAAAGAATTCACTGCAAAAGGAATGAACAAGGAACAGGTTTGAATGTGTGATGTACTGATGTATTTTGATGTAATTTGGATATATCAACAAAGTTGAAATGGTAAATTGGCCACCGTAACGATTACAAAAGCTGACGTTTCGAGCGTTAGCCCTTCGTCGGAGCGAATAGAGGAATTGTGGGTTATGTGTGCTTTTAAAGGCAGAAAATGGAGCTACGTTATTGCTGGGAACATTATTTTGATGTAATAATGATTAAAACATTCGATTTACCCAGTATTTTTGTTAGCACTTTTCTTGTGCTATGAATTTGATAACAGTAAAGTCATCTGGGAAGTCAACTAGCACTGTATTACATAAATGGGGGTTGGATCTTAAAAAAACTTTGGTGCTGCTTGTGCAGGGGTGTTTAACAGCATAAATTGGTTTATTAGCTGAGTTGATAATATTAATTGCTTAATATAATGTAAAGAGTTTCCAAAGCTGACATCTGGAGCAATTTAGCCCTCCTTTGAGCGCATGGCTAACTGAGGGCTAATGATGCTTGAAACTTCAGCTTTTGAAACTCTTTGCTACAGTGGCCAATCTACACTATCAATGCAGTTGATAAAGCCAAATTATCTGATACTGTATTAGAATTCGAATGACATTAGATTTTGTTAGACATTTAAGAATAAACACTAGCGAGAAAAACACACAACGTTTCGATGACTCCATGTCATCATTCTCAAGTGAGAAGAGAATAAAAATGAATAGTTAATTTATACCGTACGAAGGTGGCAAATGTAAAAGTTTAAAATATTTAAAATATTTAAATAATTGCACGTGTTAAGTTCATAAATGTAAACTATTAAATAAATAGTTTCGCGCGTATGGAATCCGATTGTTTGTTCAAAGAGGGCTTCATCTTCTTCATGAAAAGCATTTCATGAACTAAACAGTCCAGTTTCCCGGTGCACTTTTTAAGTACGTTGAAATGCTTGGTCAGGTCACCGATGGTTTGTAGGCCGTGGTCGTTCTTTAGATGTTGGCCGATGCCCGAATTACGGTACTCATTAATACGTTGATGTAAATGCCGGCTGGTGTACCCGACGTACTCTGCATCACACAGATCACATTTATAATTATATACAACGCATTGTTGGCTAACTATAGGAGGTTTAGGCTCACGTACTCTGAGATCTTCACAGATTTTGCGACTCTTGAACACGGGATGAAGGGTGTGATCGATTTTGTTGCTTAGATCTGATAATTGCCTTTTCAATCGGATTCCATACGCGCGAAACTATTTATTTAATAGTTTACATTTATGAACTTAACACGCGCAATTATTTATTTAAATATTTTAAATATTTTAAACTTTTTACATTTGCCACCTTCGTACGGTATAAATTAACTATTCATTTTTATTCTCTTCTCACTTGAGAATGATGACATGGAGTCATCAAAACGTTGTGTGTTTTTCTCGCTAGTGTTTATTCTTAAATGTATTAGAATTGGTCTGACTAAGTCAAGCCAGTAATCACACAAATAGGCACCCTTTAAGGTGGCCAAACAGTTTTCGTGCGCACTCTTTCTGATGCTATTCAGGGCGCACACAAGGATTAAGAAAAACAAACATGTCAATAGAGCTGAGCAGTCATTTTATTTACTCAACACGTATCCGCACTGTGTTATTTTTCTCTATAGTTGGCGCAGTGTATTGAGGGCTTTAATCTTTTATTACAAAGACATGTTAGAAAAGTTAATGGGGCAAAGAACCCAGCAATTCTCAGCTTTTTCATTGTTACTGAAATAATTCAATTAAATGTAGCACATGCATCGTAAGTCAAAAAATTGTGAATGAATGGAAATTGCTTTCTCGGAAATATGCCTATTTCTTGAGAACCACTCATTAGAATTTCACGAAATTTGGCATGAAAATACTTTAGGAAATAAGTAACTAGAGTATTGAAAAAAATGATTTTGAACAAAGGAAATAATAGATAATTGAGTGAACCTTCAACAAGGGATAATAAAGATCTCTCTGTTAAATTGTTAGCAAATTGTTGTAAACTTGTGAGTATCGTTACAAGCTTGTTGCATGCAAATTATAAAGAAAATCTAATGACTAGATTTTCTACAAATAAACAAAACCAATTTTAAAGGCCTGTTTATATTTATCCATGTTGCCATGTCAGTGGCACATTCGTCAGCTTAACTATCAAAAAAAACAAAGTTTGTGTTGTTGACTTGCTTGCTGCCAGTTTTGGCGACCGAGAGATCAAGAGTTTTAGAGAATATGGTGAAAGAAACACAGGTATCAAAAACTGTGTTCTGCCACTTTAACTCAGCCAGCTGCTCTGTCAGCCTGACGTTCAAACAGTAAGTCAAATAAGGTAGTTGGTCATTCATCAAGTCAGATAATTACTTGTAGTACAATTGTGTCAGTTTGGCTACCTGCTTATTTGTCATCTGTCTGTATGTTAGTCTGTCCATCCATTCCCCTGTATATCCCTTCGTTTGTCAAGAAGTCAGTCAGTCACTCACTCAGTCAGGTTGTCAGGGACAAAGTGGTTAGTTTAAAGAGGGTGTGTTGCGACATGAAGATGAGAGAAACAGTCAAGCTTGGTTTTTGCTTGCGACACCAGCTCAAGCACAAGCACAAGCACAAGCACAGTCAAATACGAGCAGAACAGCTCCTTAACTTCAAAATGAAAACTGACTCAACGCAAGCATAAATACAAGCACAAATAAAAAGTACAAGGATCAGAATTTTGTCTTTTTTGTGTGCTAGTGCTTGTGCTCGGTGGCATTCATTTTGACCTAGCAAACTTACCTTATGGGTGTGTTTGTGCTTGCATCACTAGTGAAAACCAGGCTTTAACCCTTGGTATCAAGTTGGCACAATGCAATTGAATTAAATTTCCCGGCCGGGGTGGACAATTTTTCTTTCCTTTTGCCATCAGCTTGTTGGATGTTATGAAAAATTAGTTAAAGTGTGAAAGATTAGAGCCACAATATCAGCTGTAACGTCTTCCAAAGCTCATTGGTGTTTGTATTGGCAATCATTTGTCAACTGTCATGAATTATGTTTTAAAGGACAATTTTTACCCAAGCTCTCTTGTGTATGTCTCTTTTGTTTGGAAAAACTTCATTAATTTGATCTCTTTAATGCCTCTAATTTTCATTTGAATGCAATTTACAGTATCACTTTGTAGCTGAGTAAAACTTATACAAAATGGTTCACTTTGCAATACCATAATTTACATTTAACTCTCCAGATTTCCGAGGAACTTGACAGATTATCACTAACTCCTGAGGTTAAACAAGCTGTTCTTGACTGTGTCTGGCCTCGTCAAGAAGAAGTGAGGCAAATGCTAGTACTTAATGCAGCTTCGATATCAAATTCTTATCTAAAAGATTTTGACTGGAAAGTCAAGGTATGTGCAACCTTCGATTACATATGACAGGAAACTTTTTCTTGACACTAATTCAATTTTTATCATAAAGAAGTTTTTAAAACAAGTTAGATTCAAAACTAGCCATGAAGAAAGACGATGAGTATCAGTTTTATAACCTAAATGTTCATTTCAAAATATACATGACTGTTGAATTTTATTCTTAAAATTTCAGCTTGATAATGACTGACAAGCAGTCAAAATATTATTTAGAACTGTAACACAACTGTTAAGTTTTAGTGTAAACTAATAAAATTGACAAAATATATACATGGATAAAGATTGTCCACTGAGCTAGTAAGACTTGTTATATCAGGGCTAATGGCATTTGAAACTCTATAGCATACTTATTTATTTATTAACTTCGCCAAACAACAACACTCAATAAAAAAAAGAAAGGAAAGAAAGGAAAATAAAATAACAATCAATGGAAAAAAAAAGGGCAGGGACACTGCAACAGTGTAGCCAGTTACAGCGAGCCCAGCAAACCCTGTTGTCAAATAAATTTTTTGTCAGGGTTTGTTGTTTTAGAGGCCACATTGATCTCATTTTCAACTGACTATTGATTGAAAAATTGGCCAGAGAGAGTTGACTGGGAGTGAGTCTATGTATATTGGTACAACATGTAGTGTGGGATTGGTATAACCTACAGTTTTGTAATTAACTCAAATTATCAACAATGTTTTCAATAAAAAGGAAGATACAATTTGACAAGCACAAATTCCACTAGTAACTTAATAGATATTTATTATAACCTTTTGCTCCTGAGATCTACATGTAAATAGTAATTCTCCTAGCTTTTTACGATTCCTATGATATTGGATCAGAGAGTTTGGTATTGAATCAACTGATAATCCCCTTTGGCAGTTAATATGTTTATATATTCTCATCACTTGTCTGCTTGAGCTTGTAGTGATATGGTAAGGAGAATTTCTGTCTTGGTCACTCGACTGGGAGTCAAAGGGTGAAAGCAAGTTTGACAATCAACCAAATGAATGTTTTTTTTTTTAATTTATATTCATTTTAGGGGTTTTAGAACTATCCACAACACAAGGGGAAGTGGGCCGGAAGAACTTAGTGCTTCCCAAAGTCACAATTGAGACTGCAAGGGAGTCTTTTTATTTTAATGGATCAAAACTGTTTGATGATATTCTTAATAAAATGAAGGATCTTAACTCAGTCATATTTTTTAAAACTCATATTTTAGAATTCTTAAGGCTCTTTTTTTATTTTTCTTTTTTCTAGCAGGGCCCTTATTGATATCAGCATTTTATGCTGAAGAGGTCACCCTGGTTAATTAATTAACATTTATTATTATAATCAGTTCCAGTTATTGAATGATCATTTTACTTTGGTCCTACAGATGACAATGTCCAGTGATAAGTTGGCCAGTGTGAAAGAACCCACTGTCACATTGGATTTTGATGTTGAGGAGCGTGGGAAAGACAGAAACATTTCTGTGGAGCTTTCAAAAGAAGAACTAGACAATCTTATATCATCTTTAGAAGCAGCTAATAAGGTATGATGGGTTAAATTTTGCTTACATATATCATAAAGAAAATTTAGGATTAATTGAGCCTTTTCTCCATCCCAAGAATGAGCCTGATGTTGCCATTAGTGACACAGATGAGGTTAATTGACAAGAGTAAAACACAGCATACATTGATCCCGGTTAGCTCAGTTGGTTAGAGCGCCGGATTGTGTTGTGCGGGAGGTCGAGGGTTCGAGCCCCGGCCAGACCGATACTCATGGTCTTAAAATAAGTGAGGAGAATTTGCTACCTTTCTATAATCAAGAAATGGATAGATATTCTAGTCTTCTTGGATAAGGATGAATAAACCGTAGGCCCCGTCTCCTGCAGGGTTAGGGGTAGGAGACGTTAATTTCCCATGCAAGAGATTACTGTCACAGTGTCATGGATGTCCTCCCCTGGGGTGGGATGGATGGGAATTGACCCTGAAAAGCCCCCATGGGGAGTGGACAACTAACGTATGTATGGATTTTCCACAAGGAGTATGAATCCAACCCCCTCTTTAACCTTCTTCTCCGTAAGTGATATACATCTTATTTCTCCCAACAATCTCTTTTTTGTATTAGACATTAAGGTCATGAGTGAAGACTAAATGATTGCAGCCTTAAGAAGCTCTTTATTGTTAGACAAATTTCCCTTGTACACATACATGTACCAAGTACCACAGGAAATGTCTACAGTAAAATTAATGTTTTGAACCCAGGGGTTCATGTGGAAGTGTAGTACGATCGTGCGGGTGAGTGTAGTCCGGACTGTTGTCAGTGGTGGTGACTGACAACCTGTGCAGAAGTTATCATCAGAGTCAAGTGAATAGTTGTCAGTAGAATGTTCTTAGTCCAGTTTGTGTAAAATGATTAGTCAGTTTTGTGATGTTTATTAGCTGTAAGACTAAAGTGGCATAAGTCAGTCACGATTGGTCTGTTTTGATCCGTCAGTAAAGTTAGGTCATTCTGTTCAGTTTGTTTATAATGTTAATGACAAGAATGAGTTGTTGTATGGGGCTGGCAGTAGTTGACAACTGTTAAGACGAGTCTGTTCTAAGTTTGTAAACCAGCTTTGCACAGTGAGTCGTTGAAAATTTTAGTACTGTAGGTTAGGCATTGTGCAGAATCCCATTCAATAGTGCAGTTCGTAAGTCAATGATATTCACCATTGTGATTGTCGACATCACCTTTCCTCATCGCCCATCTGTTTGAAAATGTATAGCAAACAGTCTAGAGAACTTGCATGTTGATGTGAGGGTTTAAAGGGTTAGCAAGTTGTCAGGTTTCCCTGGGTGTTAACTAGCATCCAGTTTGTACTTGTGAGTACAGAGACCCACTCTCTAGTGAAGGAGCAATATGTGTTTCCCAAAAACTCAACACGTGGCTCAATCAGGGCTTAAATTCAGATCACCGCCATTGATCCCTTATTCAGATTCTAAAACTATTCACCTTTCTTGCCCTTCATCTGTAGATCAAAATATCAACTCCCTTTACCTTACTCCATTATCATTGCTATAATTTTGGCCTTGAGAATTTGGTGTTAAATCAAACAATACAACATGTATCCCCATATTTTTGTTTTTCTTTCTTTTCATCATCTCTTTACTTATAAATCTATGAATATTGTAAGGAGAATTTTCTTTTTGGTCAGTCTTCTGGGAGTGAAAGGGTTAATTTTCTTCCAGTGTTAAAGATTTACGATGAAAGAAAACTTTAAAGCACCTAATGTTTGCATGTGCTTTCTTTGCATTGCAGGTGGTTATGCAGCTAAGAAAATAAGTAGTGAGCATATATATATATATATACACATATATATTTTTTTTTGCTCATGATATTCATAATACATTTAGTTTTAAAACCAAAAAATCAAAAACAAAAAAAAACTGTATTTGATATGAAAATATCCTTGTGTCTGGTACAGCTACATGAATAACCATATGT
This sequence comes from Stylophora pistillata, assembly GCF_964205215.1. Taxonomy (NCBI): domain Eukaryota; kingdom Metazoa; phylum Cnidaria; class Anthozoa; order Scleractinia; family Pocilloporidae; genus Stylophora; species Stylophora pistillata. Next base: position 21,307,528 of record NC_142527.1, on the reverse strand, counting down.
TAAATGTATTTTAGAGCTTTGTTAAACAAATAAAATTTTTTTTTCCACAAATTTTGTGAACCCACACACTGACCATATTCTTATGTACCCTAGCAAGTGTTCCTTTGAACAGATTAACAAATATCGCTGGCACGATGGACAGTCAAATCAGGCTCTGATAAGATAAATTCCAAGCTGTGAGATGGCATTGAAACAGCAACATCAAGGAAATGAAAATGCGACTTCAAGCAGGACATTGATGAAATTGTGACAGCCACATCGGAACCTTTCAAAATGGTGACATGACAAAGTTTGAAATTCAGATGGCTGACACCTATACCCCCCCCTCTAACAGGGCCTCTCAAATGCCCGTGTGTAGCTCAGGGAAAGGGGGGAATGTTGAAGCTTCGAATTGATCAACACATAACATACTGAGTCATACTCACAGCTACTTTGAAAACCCATTTTTAAAACTAAAGCAGATATACATCTCCTGACCCTTCACCGATTGGTAAAAAAATTATCTTTATTTCAAAACACTGTTATTGCAGTTACCCAGTACGACCTTACTTCGGATTTATCCTGCGTGTGATTTGTCCTTATTGCGTAAAATTGTGGATTGATGTTCCTTCTTTCACCTTGAAAGTTGAGATACTTCAGAGAGTGAGACCAGAGCTTTGATCCCACAAATACAAAATCTTGAAATGGAAATCTTTGTGTTCTGCTAACCTCTCGTTTTCCACACTAAAAGGTCGTCCGATATTATTAATTTGTAGCTTTTAAAACCGTTTTCTCAAGACAGGCTGGTAGTGAGTGAGGCCTTTACTTAAACCTTTCGCTGAAACGGTTAGCAATAAACTTTGTAGTATCAAGAAATCTTTCCACGCAGTTCTCAATGCAAGTTTCTGTTTTCCCATCGAGTTTGTTGCCCGGTTTCTCGACGCATTTTTCCCAACACATATCTGTGAATTCGTGAATCTGGTGTTGAAACTTGTATTTTTGATCTTCAGCCAGTAGCTCTTGTTGAAGTTGTTTATCAACTTGTACGTTCCCAGATCCTCCTCCAAACGACATCCCGTTCAAAATTTCACAGATCTCAAGCAAGAAGTGCTGATAAATAGTAAGCACAGTTAGTCGCACGTGTTGCAGAGAAACTCAAGATGGCGAAGGTTAAACCGCGTCAGACTGGGTAGGAACACTAAAACAATGTCCTTACCAGGGTCCCTCCTTGAGATGACTGAGTGGGAACTTGACAGAAACTGAAAACCTGAACTTTCCATGGAGTTCAAACAGGTTCAAGCAATTTCAAACTTGTATTTTCAAAGTATTGGAAGTAGAAAAAATTACTTTATGCAGCTTTTAAGAAGGAAACAATTTAACAAATGGTAAACACCACAGCGTACAAGATTGAGTTATGGTGCACGCGGGAGGTTGCTAAGCACGAAGGAAGCGAAAAGAGTCGCGCGACGCGATAGCCGAGAGCGACTCTAGCTTTTTGCATACGTAGTGTGGTCAACAATAAGGATCTTAATGGCATACATGCCAATTCTCCTGAATAATCCTGGAGTCTCCCGTTCTCCCGTACAAATAACCAAATCTCCCGGATAAAAGCGACCTTGAACATCGGAAACTCTTCGGAATACTTCGGTTCAACTCCAAAAGTCTGCGGATCAACTTCGGAAACCATTGAAATTCCTCGGTAGATTTCGGAAATCTTTGGGTCGACTTTGGAAGTCTTCGGTTGCACTCGGAAGACTTCGGAAATCTTTTTTAAGGTGAACATTGAAAGCTATTAATTACACGATTTGGGGGGGATGAAGGTCGATTTGATGGAGATGGGGTGCCACTTTTTTCTTATGGGGGGGGGGGGGGTGAAATTCGATGCCGGAGTGTTATAAAAGAAAAGTCTCCAGATTTTAGATTTCCAGGGGTTGCCATCACTGCAATGGGGTGATGGCTTTTACAGCTAACGGGTTAAAACTTTGGGCATTTTATGGCTGTGATTAAATGAAAAAAATATATATTATTGATCATGACTTTTATATCGACCAACGGATAAAATTTATCGATTTTTACGCCTACCGGCTTAATTTTCTGCCCGTTTTGCGGCTAACGATTAACCTCATTTTTGTGTTCCGGCTTTAGTTCGGTAACCAACCATTGGTCACGGAGAGGGACGAGCGGGAAGGGATTGAATGGTCGATAGATCAAAGACGAGTAGCTTGCGGTATGTTTACTGACTTTTCTTAGAAGGTGAACACTCGTTTTCTTCCCTCTTCTCTGCCTTTCTGTTAGCCATGGCCAACGCTAGAACAAGTAAGCTTAAGAACATCCATGCAGTGATCCAGAAGAAATTCATTTCCTTTTCGCTCCCTGAAATTTGAGAAGAAAAAAGGGAAATTATCAAAATTGTTCTCGGCAATACAGCTAAATTAAATGCAAGGTATTTAAGTAAACTGAAATTCGGCATTTTATTTAACTTTCTGCTCCTTTTGGCCCTTCTTTTTCCCCTTCTTGCTCTCTACCAAAATATTATGGATAGTACACTCCTCCAGGTGAAACAGTTAACAACAATATTTTAAAGGAAGTTTTTTTTCTGTAAGGATAAGGCGGCCTATATCATATCATCAACCCAGTTGATTAAAACCAAAGCATCCTGTGATACCCTCCACCGACACAGCACCACAGTTTCTCTGGAAACTTACCCTCTTTATTCAACTGGGGGTAAAGATTAATAACCTTGCAATCCTTACCTTTATTTCAAAACTTGTGACTTCCAAAACTGTGACGATAAGGTGCTTTCTTCAAGTCTCTGATTAAAACTGGCGAAAGTCGTTTTCAGCTATGCCCTTTTAAGATTAACCTTGGCTCCTTCTTGGGGTAGACGACACTACAAAAGACAGGTCCACCGTCTCAGTAACCTAGTAGGGACCTTACGCAAACCACGACGGCGACGGCAACGAGGACGTGGAAAAACAAGAGATCTAATTGGCAGAACAATAGCTCAGCACGTGCGTTTTGAAACTTTGTACATTTCTTAGCCGTCCCATGCAAAACAACAACGTGAAATCGCCAAAATTTGCGTCGTCTGCGAACCGAAACCGCGACGGCAAATTACTTTAATTTCCATTTGGAACTCAACGCTACTTTTATACGTCCTGCTGAAGTTGAGCTGTGGCGCCGTATAAGACAGTAAGCTCCTGCAACCATTTTTGAAATTCTAACTAAGAGTAGAAATTCATTTTTTAATCGAAACTAGGGACCATACGCAATCAGGACGGCAACGCCAAGGAAGACTTTGACTAAAAAATGAATTTCTACTCTTAGTTAGAATTTCAAAAATGGTTGCAGGAGCTTACTGTCTTATACGGCGCCACAGCTCAACTTCAGCATGACGTATAAAAGTAGCGTTGAGTTCCAAATGGAAATTAAAATAATTTGCCGTCGCGGTTTCGGTTCGCAGACGACGCAAATTTTGGCGATTTCACGTTGTTGTTTTGCATGGGACGGCTAAGAAATGTACAAAGTTTCAAAACGCACGTGCTGAGCTATTGTTCTGCCAATTAGATCTCTTGTTTTTCCACGTCCTCGTTGCCGTCGCCGTCGTGGTTTGCGTAAGGTCACTATTGTCTTCTTCTTTCTTTTGTCTTGCTTTTGCGTTAATTACCAAGTACATGAGCTGCATTACAAAACGCGTAGTTAGCAATAAAAACTTGAATGACTAAAAAAAAATACTGATTGATAATATACAAATGCTCATTTTTATGATAATTATAATAAATGTCTGAGCTGCAATACAAAACGCTTGGTTAGTAAGAAAAACTTCTTGGATGACTGAAATGAAACTGATTGATAATACTTTCTCGCACAAATACTCATTATTATGATGGTTTTTTTTTTTTTTTCACCATCCTATTTCTTGAATCCTTTTTATTGTCTCGGATCATATTTGATGCATCCTGCATCAAACTGTCAAATATGATCAGTTTTCTTTTAGTCGTTGAATAATTCGTTGTTGTTTTGGAAATGATTTTTGGTTATCAAATTTACAGACAGCAGAACAAACAGCAGCCAACACATTTATTGTCTGGTATGTGGTAGACGTTAGAATTCATTAAAAAATAATTCTTTTGTCTTGAAAAGAGTGTCTCAATAAGGTTCACCGTTAGCTCTCAAACGGCTAAAAATTAAGCTATAAGGCCTAAGAATTGAAAAAATTCAACCATCAGTCGTAAATCTTTTTTTATATATATAATCACAAAGGAAGGAATGTAATTCGTTTCAGGTAAAACGGCGAAAATTTTGACCGTTAGCCCTAAAAGCTGTCATTCCATAAAGACCCTTTGAATAGCGAGGCAGCTCGGACGCCGAAAAAAGGATTTAAAAAAAAAAAGGTGTAGTTTAAATCAACTCTTACTAATTGGAGTTAGAGACTTTAAGATTATATATTGCCGACTATCTTCGAGTTAAAGACGGTGAACAGTAGTAAGATAAGCAACTCGAAGCTCCCTACTTTGACTTGGCTAATTTTATGTTTGACCACATTATTTTTAAACAACAACAAACATATGAAACATATGTATGAACTGCGGTTATGAAACGTATATGTGCACGATCCTTCGCAGTAAAGCACTATTTGAGCAATAGTGAAAATCAGACCTGAAAAAAATTTCAGGCCTGTACGGGATTCGAACCACTGACCTCTGCGATACTAGTGCAGCGCTCTACCAATTGAGCTAACAAGCCAACTGAGAGCAGGCCAGTTTTTCACTATTGCTCAAATAGTGCTTTACTGCGAAGGATCGTGCACATATACGTTTCATAACCGCAGTTCATACATATGTATCATATGTTTGTTGTTGGTTGATTTATTATCTACGGGTTTATGTCGAGTTAATTTGATGGCCTGCTCCCAGTTGGCTTGTTAGCTCAATTGGTAGAGCGCTGCACTAGTATCGCAGAGGTCAGTGGTTCGAATCCCGTACAGGCCTGAAATTCTTTTTTTCAGGTCTGATTTTCACTATTGCTCAAATAGTGCTTTACTGCGAAGGATCGTGCACATATACGTTTCATAACCGCAGTTCATACATATGTTTCATATGTTTGTTGTTGTTTGATTTATCATCTACGGGTTTATGTCGAATTAATTTGATGACCTGCTCCCAGTTGGCTTGTTAGCTCAATTGGTAGAGCGCTGCACTAGTATCGCAGAGGTCAGTGGTTCGAATCCCGTACAGGCCTGAAATTTTTTTCAGGTCTAATTTTCACTATTGCTCAAATAGTGCTTTACTGCGAAGGATCGTGCACATATACGTCACATTATTTTTACAATCCATTGTTGGTTTTGTTCTACTAGTTGTCGTATCGATTTTCAAAACTGCGCTCCAATTAACAATTAGAACATAGCTAGCAGAGCCGCGCAATCAAATTCAGTATACGTAAGCGTCGCTTCGCCAGAAATTCTTTTTTCGCGCGAGCGGCCATTGTTAGCGCGGGGAAAAATAATGTATTTCGCGACAATAATGGATACAGAGACTCGACCCTACTAGTCCCAAAACGAAGACAATTTTTCGACCTTTTCCCTTGGGCTAGAGTTCTTAAATGAGTCAGAAAATAGAAAAACAACGGAAAAAGAGACTCGGCATCAGCGCCTTCACGATTCGCTTCAATTGATCCACAATTCTACAGGCTATGTTCTAAAACAATTATTTCATGCTTTCAGCTGTGCACTATCGAGTTATGGAGCACGTGGGAAGTTTGGAGAGCACGAAAGAAGCTAGAATTTCTCAAAGTCGTTCGCTTGGTTTTCTGTTCTGGTGTGGTAGGACTCGCGCTCGCACTCGCGCTACGCGCTCAAAAGCGCGACTTGTAAGCAAGTCCTGAAAGAAGCTAGAGTTTCCCTCGTCTATTGCCTCGGGAAAATCTTACCCTTCTTTCATCAAATCTGACGGGAAAAACGGACAACAATATCGGAAGTGGTTGTTCGCGGTAAGCGAAATATTAAGTAAAATAGGAATTGGTTTTATTTCAAATTTTCTGTTGAAAGCTCGAGGTTTATTTAACTGTAGTTTAATTAAAACGAAAAAATTTAAGCTTATCTTTGAAGGCTGAAACAGAGAAGTTTGTCATTTGTTTGGTTTTACCAGAGTGTCTTCCTGTCAAAATTTGTTGCATTTCATGATGACCCTCGGACAGTGAAGCGAATCGTGACGGCGCTGATGCCGAGTCTCCTTCTTCGTTGTTTTTCTCTTTTTCTGCCTCATTTAAGAACTCTAGCCCAAGGGAAAAGGTCGGAAAATTGTCTTCGTTTTGGGACTGGTTGACAGAGGCTCTGTTTGTATCCATTATTGTCGCGAAATATATTATTTTTCCCTGCGCTAACAATGGCCGCTCGCGCGAAAAAAAAAATTCTGGCGAAGCGATTTGCTCGCAGTATCAGCGTGCACTATAGGGATTTTGACCTCGCTTACGTATACTGAATTTGATTGCGCGGCTCTGCTAGCTATGTTATGAAATCGAATCCGACATGGCGACAGTTTCGCGGTTAAAAAGAAAAAAATATTTAGCAAGGGTTCGAATCCTTGAGCAACAATATCTCCTAGGAAATTAAATGACAGCAAAAAAGAAAAAAAAAAAAAAAAAAAAAGGAAGAAACAAAACAAACGAACAAAAAAAGCCTAAAGGAAGGGAAGGAAAAAAAAGTTGGATTTGTTTATCATTGAATGATGGTTAGCGCTCATGATGTATATCAGCTTTTTATTATTTTTTTTTTCCACCTACACAGACATGTAAGGACTCAAATGGTGTGAATAAATTTTATATGGGGAAAACATTGCGAGGCAATTTCCGAACCATTGTTGCGAGGGAGTTCAAAGCGAAGAACTGATATCTCTTGTTCTTCACCGCATGGGTAACTGAATTGAAATAGGAATTAAAATGTTTCAAAATTTTTATTTTAAAATCTTAGTTTTCGCCCTTGATATGAGGGCTTTTCAAAGAAATCTCTTTTTATCATTCCCCAGTTGAAAGCTCTAGTTTGACTGACATGTTTGGCATTGAGGAGGCCATTGCCAGGAGCCTATTGTTTTTTTAAAGAGATTTGGAGGCCGCAGTTATCCCTTCCCTCTTTGATAGTCCGGTATCAACACTTACGTCGTTCCCAGCTTCTTTTATATCAAGCTCTTCTTATGGTGCCGGTACGTCTATTAAGGACTTCCTTTAAATGCTTCACTCGACCTAATTCCTGGTCTTTTTCAGAGATGAGCAGCTGTCCATGTTTATCTCATAAGGGGGGGGAGGGGGGGGAGGGGGCATGCCGCCAGTGTATCTCCCGACAGATCAATTTAGGGATTTTAAAGACATTTCTCTGCTTTCCTTTAGAAAATAACGCAGGCATAGTTCCGTGATTATTTGTTTTGGACTTAATTCCTTAATTGATAATTGCGATCTCTATTTTTCAAACAATAAGTTATATTTTTGTCTTGCAAACTGTCTGTCCTTCCGTGCAAATAATTCAGCACAACCTTACAATTATTATTACCATTATCATATTTATCATAATTGTTTTTACCCTTGCTTTCGTACCCGGATATTTTGACGCCTTGACATGCTCACGTTCAACTAACGTTAGAAAGTTTTCGTTATAGGAAAGTTTTAACCCATGAAGCCTTTACTATTTTTTTAGTTTTCATTTTTTTCTCAACTGATCTTGATTATGTAGTGCTTTAATTCTAACTTTCGCATAAGTATTCAGTTTCGTGACGTTGCACTCTACACTAATCTTCTTCAATTTCTCTTTAGTTATTCAAGAATCTATTTTTGTTAGCCAGTTGTATGTTAGTTTTGATATTAGGAAATTACGAACTACAAGGGAAAAATGAAAAGCATCTTTATTTCCAAACCATCGTTGTAAAGGATTTCCATCAGGGCAAGTATTTTGCTTTTTGTACTACAAATGTATGTAACTAAATTGAATTTGTGCGGAATTTCCAAAAGCTATCAATTTAGATGTGAAAAGCTTAGTCCGAGTCTTGACGCGGGGCTCGCAATGGATCTCCTTTTCGTCCTCCGCCAAGCGATTTCTCGAGTTTGACCAGCATGAACTGGGCATGCATGCTTAAACTCTCCACAACTGAACACCACTGTAGTTACTTTTTAGACAAAGTCATGGTCTTACCAGGCGCCGTAACAGATTACGCAATACAAGAAAACACTATCTCATACATGGATCTGGCTGCTCTTACAATCTGCATGATTGCGACCTAGAATCCCTCCGATGTTAAACCCAAGGATGAACAGTGTTTGTTCAGCTACGCCGTCCAGAGATATCACAATGAAATGTTGATTTGCACATATATCCCACTCTAGCATACTATATTCATATGAACAAAAGGTTTGATTGACTTTGTCTTACTAAAGTTTCACAAAAGCCAAAATACAAATGTTGTTCATGATCAATTCCTAACACCCTTTCCGAGGCTTATGAAGGCATGTAATATATTTTTCCAACTTTCTATGTTTGTGCATTTAAGGATCAACTGCGCTGTATTTTATCCGGATCAGCATTTGTGAGAAGTGACGGGGGAAACGCCTTTGTTTTAAAAAAAACTCTCTACAAACTTTTATCGAGCGTATTATTGATAATGTGATTTCGCTTGTTGTTGTCTATTCATTTATGTCTCTCTTTCTTTTTTTTTTCTTAAAGACTTTTAGTGGTGGGAGCCTCCCCAGTGACAAACTATTTCACCACCTTTGTTTCATATGGAGCAATACAAACGGAGATTATCAAGCCTGGATGGATGGAAAAGTCGTCAGAAAGGGCTCAGGCCTTTTCAAGGGAGGCATGATAAAACACGGAGGTACTTTGTCACTGGCCAAAACCAAGACATAGTTGGAGGAAAATTCGGCCCAGACGAGTCCTAGACTGCGGTCAAGTGTCCGGATTGAATGTATGGAGCTCGGTTCTGTAAGAGAGCGACATAGTAGATCAGTATCGCAATTATTACGTGACTGCAGGGATCGACGATTATGCGGTCCCAGTTGTACGCTAAAGAAAAACTTCAAGGAGAAGCATATGTTTATTTTGAAGACGTTAACACGTGTTGAAAACAGTCTCGGATTTGAAATAAAGATAACTTACCAGATCCAGTTCTAATTGTTTCGTTTTTGTTTGGAACACGACACGATTTGTATGATTTCTTTTTTCTCTTTTCATTTCACAGTATCACGTTATTTTTCCTCGACCTTTTTTTTCGCAATCCTCAACCCTGGCATCAATGGATTTCCAAAAACAATTAGTGGGAAAATTAAAAAGATATTCTTTTGAAGTCCGTGCTATTCCATACTTTTCACATGCAGGGTTATTGGTTTTGCTAACTGAGTCGCTAAAAAAAGAAACACAAGCTAAAAAAAATTGGGGTTTTAAAAAAGAAGGTGATCAGAGATATTGACCTTTGCTTCTTTCCTTCACCGTTTAACTGCCCCATAAATCTAGATATACATAGACTTTCCCTTTTTCGTACTGTGCTCTGCGTAAATAAAAAGAATGTCAGGCCCAACAAAGATGTGGCCTCAGTGTTAGAAAGCGATATTTCATTATTGTACAGGTATTACATATGCGTTATCACGAAAAGTTACGGAAAAGGACTGCGGAAAATATCTCCGAAACAGTGATCGTCACACAACGCTAAGTACGAGTCATCAGAAGAATTTTGTAATCAAGATTCAACACACAGCTGCTTTCAAGAATTTCTATATTAAAAAAAATGCTCTACTTATCCAGTAACAGTTTTGAGTGTGGAGAAAAACTACTTTGCACATCTTAAGGAGTTGGCGAAATTGTAAGAGCATTGTGAATGCAGGGTGTTTTCCCATATTACATTTTCTTTAAAGTACGGAATTGCCATCCTCAAACACGTTGACCCAAAAGATTTAGAAAAAGACCAGCGAATAGTCTCTCCAGAAAGACAATTCCGTTTCGTATTAGAACTGTTGGGCCTTACATGTCAATAGCCATATTACTTCATGGTCCTCTATTCTAATGGAGATTTATATGAAATAATTCCAATAATAAAAAAAAAGAAAAAAACATAACAATAGGTAACGCTATTGAAAAATACAATGGTATTTATATTTAAATTAGCATTTCTGGTGTTTCTGGTCAAATGGTTATCGTGGGAGTCAAGAGGGTTTTTTTTTTTTTTTTCAATACAGTCAATGTGACATTTCTCCCAACCCTTGGATCTGGCCGGCACATTCGCTCTCACTACTTAAAGTTGTCTATGAACAGGATTTTCGATAAAAATTTTCCAACAAAAGGTTTAAAATTTGAATACCACGAGTAATTTTTAGAACCTTTGGAGGAACTTTTACAGCAGGTGTTTCAATCTGCAAGAGCAGACTCGATTTTAATTGAAAACTAAAAAAATATCTTGATTGGAATTTTTACCAAAAGAAGACATGTCGAAGTTTGCTAATCTTCATTAACAAGTCAAAGAGAGTGGAATCGAATGCAAACATGTATATAGGGAGGATCCTAAAGAGACACGAAGTGGTACGATATCAAGAAGAAAATAAGAAAGGGCGATGTTTAGAAAATGGCGCGTGAAGAGTTCCTCCAATTATATGTCTTGGCATTTAATTTCTAGATAAAAAGTGAAACTATCAAAAAAAAAAAAGAAAAAAAATTCGATCTTAATATTTCTGTCATGCAAATTGTCTGTCCTTCCGTGCAAGTAATTTAGTACAGTGTTATTATTATTACTATGATCAAATTGATCATAATTTTTTTTTTACCCTGCTTTCGTACCCAATTATTTTGACACCTTGACATGCTCACGTCCAACTAGCGTTAAAAATGTGCCGCTTTGAGAAACTTTTAACAACTGTTTTTAAGTTTTCAATGATTGGTTGTGTAATATCTTAATTCTAACTTTTGCTTCAAGTACTCAGTTTCTTGACGTTACACCATACTTAACAAATTTCTTTTCAGTTATTTAGGAATTTCTTATTGTTAGCTAAATACGTTCGTTTTGATATTAGAAAATGACAGAGAGAAGAATTAAAAGGCATCTCAGAAGTTAATAATTTGGTAGTCAACGTAACAAATCTATCAGAAAGCATTCTTTTGTCTCCTTTTATCGACACGGTAGTTCCGACAATGAGTACGAATGCAATCAGACAAGGTTTATAAGGGTGTAGCTGAACACACCTTTCACTATTTCGAGTTTGAGTCTCGAGAAAAGCATTTCATCCTCTCATTTTTGGAAGTCACAAGTTTCGGGAAAAAGGTAAGGATTGCGGTGCTGTTAACCCATACCGCCATTCTATTGGAAATCTTTAATTTTCAAAAACCCTTCTTTTTAAACTTTTTTCTTTAAAGCTGCTGTTAATCGTATTATGAGCAGGGGTGCAGTGTCCACATTATTCAATAATGTGCAAACAAGGTGAAGGAAAGACCAAAGGAACATAAATATAAACAAATTTCTGGGTTTCGGTTTTTTTTTTTTTTTTTTTTTTTGAACTATTGCATTTAATTACGTTGCGTTGTCTAGCGAAACCTTAACATTTGTTCTTTTTCTTCTAGCTTTGCAGAAACAGAGAACAAATGAATTACCTTTGGATCACTACGTGTCTGCTTGCGGGCTTATTTGCTTCAGCGTTGGCCACGGAGGAAAGCAGGCTGGAGAAGAGGCAACAATACATGTGTTTTCCTGGGGAGAGAGGTCAGCAAATGAAATAAATGCAAGCTTTTTCCTGCTTCCCCTACTCTTTGATAGACCATACAATACCGCCCTTTTACCTGACTGGTCCATAACTTGATGTAGATAGACTCTTCAACAGCCCGTGAGGAGTGCTAATCAAATTAAGGGGGGCAGTAAAATTAAGTTACCTGAGCTCCACTTCTAGGCTCGTCTAAATCTATATTATTTGTCTTCCGAGACTTGTTACGTTGATTAATGGCAGGTAGAAGTTGTCGTTGGAAATTATTCACCTAATCTTGGTATGCTTGGACGCTAACGTAACCTATGAAACTAAGAGTAATGGGTCGCTTATTATCAATAAAAAAGACTAGATTTCCATGACCACTTTCTTCATCGAAACTTACTTGCTCAATTTTATGATATAGTTTTAATGATATCGATTCCCTCGAGAAAAATTGCAATGTAATTTCAGAATCATTGTTGCAAAGGATGTGCTCCTCGACCTGTATTTCGTGCTAAAACACAACATCAGTAATTCAATTGAAGTTTCATTTTCTAAGAAGCCTTAAATTTGACGGGAAAAGCTCATTTCTCGTCCTTGAAGCGAGAGTGGTCCAAAGGATTCTCTTTTCATCCCCTCAGCTGAGCGACGGTTCGAGCAAAGTCAAAATCAAATTCGCAGGTGTGCTTCAATTCATCACATCCTAAGCGCAATTGTACTTTTACCTTTCAGACAAAGTCATGATATTAAAAGGTCCCGTCACGGATTTTGCAATGAAGGAAAACGCCATCGTGGTCGATCTGTCTGCTGTTACAATCTGCATGATTGCAAGCTGGAATCCTTTCAATATAAAACCTAATGATAATCAATGTGTGTTCAGCTACGCAGTCCCAGGATCAGATAATGAATTGACGCTCTGCACATATCCCACTTCCCGAGTGCTTATCCATGGCAACAGAAGGTTAAGTTAACTCTTTGCTAATTTACCTTACAGGAGCAGAATAGTATCGTAACGGTCAAATGTAATGTAATTCCTTGAGAATATCCCTGAAATATATATCTTTCTCAACATTTCAGTGTACGTAAGCAAGGATGAAACTGCTCTATGTTTTAACAGGATTAGCATTTGGAGGATGTGGAGGGCAGAATTGAAATAATTGTATCTTGAAAAAAAAGCATTTCCTAAAATGTGATCGAACGTATCATTGCTGAGGTTTTTTTTTCTTTTAAACTTTTAATTTCTGATTTTTCTTTTAAAGAGATGCTGGTGACAAAGGCCTCCTCAGTGATGGGATATATCACCACGTCTGTTTCACATGGAGCAACCAAAATGGAGATTATCAATTCTGGCAAGATGGAGAAGTCGTCGGAGGTGGCTCTGATCTTTACAAAGGAGGCACGATTAAACGCGGAGGTACTTTGGTCATTGGACAAGACCAAGACGAGGTTGGGGGAAAATTCGACCCAGATCAATCTTGGATCGGTAAAGTGACTGGATTGAATGTATGGGGAACGGTCCTGTCAGACAGTGACATCCAAGCTCAGTTCCACAATTGTCACGTGACTGCGGGATCTGTGGTTATGTGGTCCCAGCTGTATGCTGAAGAAAGTCTTCACGGCGACGTAATTGTTTCTGAAATTCATTCTTTTGAAAACAATCTCTGGTAGCTGACACTGATATGAAATAAATATCCATAACCAGATCCAGTTTTAATTATTTCGTTTTTTGTTTGGAGCTTGACACCATTTCTTTCTGATTCGTCAAACCTGAATTTCTTTCCATTTAAATTACCACCTTTTCCTTCCTTGACCTTTTCTTTCCTCTTAAATTTGCCAATCCTGTAATTTATGGAAAAATTCTTAGCTTTTAGATGTAAACGAGTTACAAACCTATCAACCATTTTACAAGCTGCACAAACATTCCTGCATTTTGTGAAGATTCCTTAAGGCTATATTGCGTCTTTTCTCTATATTTGCGTCTTTTCGAGTGTTAGTCCTTCGTCATTCGTTCTGATTTCTCCCGGATATTGATTGTAAAAGTAAGATATTTAAAGATAAATTTGTCTCACAGTAATGAGGAGAGAGTATGATGGAACTTCTTCAGGCACGTCGGTTCATCTCGAGGCCCAGATTCATTTTTCTCCTCGGTACTAAAGAAGTACAACCCCTCCTCAATAATAATGTAATCGTTACTGACTCCCACACCTGAACACCTTTGTGGGCAAGAACTTGTTGTTGTTTCTTTTCGTTAACCTGATGGTTTTTCACTTAATTTCCTATTTGTTGTTCCTCTTCTCTGGTATACAAACACCTCATGTCCTATCTCCGCTACAACAAAGAAACAGTCCTATAAAATCTCCTTTGTTTACTCTCACCTCGAGTGAGTCCAATTAGCAATTAGACTGCCGGTCTAAATCCCACAGGGATCAACGAACGCTTTTCATTCCACTAATTTATTCGTATTTTTCTCGTTGCCATGTTCCCACCAATAACGTAGCTCCATTTTCTGCCTTTAAAATTACACACAATCCACAATTCTTCTATTCGCTCCCACGAAGTGCTAATGCTCGAAATGTCAGCTTTTGTAATCGTTACGGTGGCCAATTTACCATTTCAACTTTGTTGATATATCCAAATTATTTCGTTACCCCCACCGACGCAGCCTCAAACAGTTTCTTTAGAAACTATCAGCCTTTATTCACTCTACAAAATACTAAAAGTAATGTACACTTGTCCTTCTCCAGTTTATTTCAATCAGCTGGTCTCATTGAAGCGAGGTACAAAAGTTTTCAGTCAACGGCATGAGTCGCGTTCTAATGAGTTGATTCTATGGAAACTGATCATATTAAGAAACTGTACACATTGCCGCACATATTTAACTCATGACGAAAATGAGTTAGCTCATGACAAAGGAATTTAGCCAGAATGTGTTTTGACCACCTTCACATTAATTAATTTGAATAATCACTTAAGAGTGACGAGGTCGTTAAAAAATTCGCCGTTATGCTTCATTATTAGAAACGCAATTTAACGTAAATTAATTTTGATAATTAAGCTGCATTTCAAGTTCAACCGACTCAACTGATTAAAGTGTATACTAAATACTTTCTAAAATTGGAATTGTGAGAATCATTTGTAAAAGAAAATGACTGATGTTTATGCGGGAATAAAGGGTTCACCATTTCCGAAAGCAGACATTGACAATCATTTATCATGATCACTACTTTAATTGGACAAAAGCTTTTAAAAATATTGGACCGTATTATTCCTAACTACCTATGGTTTTATGTAAAATACTCGATCTAAGGTACCATGTGTTCTTTGATATTCATTCCCTACCACTTACAACACTCGTAACCTCGATTTGGGTCTACAGTTATTCCCTTTACATATACTTTCCACTTCTTCTTTACGACTACCTCCTCTTACTCTCCAAAGTTGTTGAAAAGTCGCTGCTGCATACACGTGCATCAACGGGTAAACATACTTTGAAGACCGCTTCCTGTTTCGTGTGCGCAAAGAGTGCCCGAGGGTGTTTAAAACATAATTTTCATGTGTGTAATGATGTCTAAGAAACCGCAAGCCGACGGCAGAACAAAAAAATTAAACCAAAAAAAAGAAATAATAATAATAATAATAATAATAATAATAATAATAATAAAATAAGGAAACAAACAAAAAGAGGGAGAGACAAACAGCGCTCATACACGTCCATCAAATTCAGTGATACATTTCTTCATCGTGACAGTACCGGGTACTGTCGCGATGAAGAAATGTATCTAGGATATGGAATTTCCTAACGTGGCATTCACTGACTGAGTCATTACAGGAAAATAATTGTACTCCCTACGCAGGTAAGGCTGGGAAAATCTGGCAAAAAAAAAAATTGCCTTATGATAAAGTCGTATTGGTTGTGGTACCACAGGCAGCCCAAGCTCTCTTTGAGAACCACACAAGGAACACAATTTGCCTATCGATTTATAAGGATTTGTATGGGATTTTCTACAAGATAGCCATAGAGATAGTTAAAAGTGAAAATATTAAATAAAAATGGCTTACCTTATTCCATACGTGTGTTGCTTGCTCCTGGTGTCGTTATTTTACCGATTTCACTTGATTTAATCGTTTTTGTTTTAATCCTGGTTTTCTCTTCTTAAAAAGAAGACAAGGCCGAACACTTCTGTCCACACAGCCTCCCGAACGAAGTAAAAAATCCCGAGCTAAAATGTACCCACGGCCACAAATCCACCGCAGAATTCAAGGGCAAAGGTTGACCTTTCATTTCGATTCTCTAGCCACACAATCTCAGCCCTGCGATCGACGCCAGGTGGCTCTTCGAGTCCTCAGTGAAACTTTAAAACGTTTGTAGACATCCGAGTCCTTTTTAAAGACGACACAAAGACCGTTGAAATCGGCTTGGTAACCTCGTCATGTTGGCAAACCAAGACTCGCCCGGGTACCAAACCTGAGAGGACCCCGGGTTTTACAAGAAGTTTTGTTGATAATTTGAGATCTAGTACCCCCGCGAGTCTTGGTTTGCCAACATGACGAGGTTACCAAGCCGATTTCAACGGTCGTTGTGTCGTCTTTAAAAAGGACTCGGATGTCTACAAACGTTTTAACGTTTCACTGACGACTCGAAGAGCCGCCTGGCGTCGATCGCAGGGCTGAGATTGTGTGGCTCGAGAATCGAAATGAGAGGTCAACCTTTTCCCTTGAATTCTGCGGTGGATTTGTGGCCGTGGGTACATTTTAGCTCGGGATTTTTTACTTCGTTCGGGAGGCTGTGTGGACAGAAGTGTTCGGCCTTGTCTTCTCTTTAAGAAGAGAAAACCAGGATTAAAAAAACCGATTAAATCAAGTGAAATCGGTAAAATAACGATATCAGGAGCAAGCAACACACGTATGGAATAAGGTAAGCCATTTTTATTTCATATTTTCACCTTTAACTATCTCTATGGCTATGTTGTAGAAAATCCCATACAAATCCTTATAAATCGATATGCAAATTGTGTTCCTTGTGTGGTTCTCAAAGAGAGCTTGGGCCGCCTGTGGTGGTACAGGCTTAAAGGGTAAAGACAAGCTTTGTTCGTGGCGTTTTGCCGTCATCATGTCGAACAACAACATGATCGAAATATTAACCTTCGTAGTTGTGACCGCGTTGTGGTTATTAACCCGAATTGAAACTGCTGTGTTAAACATGTTTCTTTTTAAATATTGGTCTAACACGCTACATAAGCATCCTAAAACAATGAAAATATTCATTATGGGAAATACTTTTCCGTCTTGGGAGACAGGATGCGGAAGTTGCGTAAACGGTACAATTGGAAGCAATGGTCTATGTCAAGTCAAGACTTTTGCTACGTAAACAATACATGCTATTGCAAAAGCAGGTTTAAAAGTTGTTATCCAGACCAGTTTCTGCGTTCGGTTTTTGACGTATCAGTACTTTCTATTTCTACAAAGGAAGATGCGGCCCACACTTGTTTATTTTGCGGTAATTGTCTGTGCAAACTCGCCTGGTAAGTTTTTTTCCTACTTCTAGAGCCGCACCTGTACATATAAAGTCAACGTAAGCTTCATTTATTGTGTGTACAGGACGTTATAATATAAAGTGGTACTGAAAAACAGATATTCGACAATAACAACTTCTGCATAGGTTCCAAAGCTGAGGAAATTTCGAGTTGAACGCATTTCGTGACAGTCACAGTTGGAGCTGATATACTTATTTATGTACTTGTAATTTAAACAAACGCTGAGCTCAATTCAATTTACTTGCACGGTATATTCATAGCTAAGGTAACTGCCATGATCGTAAGTACCCATCGATAGTGACATTCAAACAGATGCGTGGCAGTGACCGTGAGAAGGTGAAAAGGGAAAGTATTATTGAACTCTCTGTCTCGGTGAAGTATTCGTTATTGAAACTCAGTGGCGAGTCACTCGAGACTGTGATTCTCTCGTTATTTTTACGTTGAGCCGGACACTGATCCTATTTCGCGCTCTGAAGAGGATATCATTATACTTGACTTGGATTTGTCAATATATGACGAAACTTTCTTTCTAAGCAAATATCTCGTACGTTCAATCGTTTTTATTATCGTCAAACTATCTCGCTTGAGTGAACAAACCACTTTCAGAACTTGTTCAAAACACAGCTCTTGCGATGCTACGAGTTATTTGACAATCTAACTTTTCAAGAATCGGTAACCATAGCAATCCAAAATCATTTTTTCCCCCTGTTTACCTAAGTCTCCAGATATCTTACAACCATCAGTTATATATTGTGTTTTCAGGCTGAGTAAAACCCTCAGCAAACATTTATCATTCGGGCTCATTTTAATTTTACTCACGAGCAAGTCCATGTAATAATGTCTATATTGAGTCACCGTGGTACTGTGTCAGCTAACAAAGCTGTAGATTCATTTTTGCGAGGACGTGGCAACTGAAATATATTTAACCGCTATGTTCCTGGAGATGTTAATAACCTCTAAAATCCCAAGGCCATTGAGGCTAGATTGACCCGGCCTCGCGATCCAGACCCTTGATATACTTGATTCTTACGTATGATGTACGATCCTTCGAAGTAGATAGCGCTATTTATGCAATAGCGAGAATCAAACCTGAAAAAAAATCAGGCCTGTACGGGATTCGAACCACTGACCTCTGCGATACTAATGCAGCGCTCTACCAATTGAGCTAACTAGCCAACTGGGAGCAGGCCGTTAAGTCGATTCGTAATAAACCCGTGATGATAAATCAGATATGATAAAGTCGTATTGGCTGTGATACAGGCTTAAAGGGTACCGGCAAGTTTTCTTCGTGGCGTTTGCCATCATCGTGTTGGACAACAATATGATCGAAATATTAACTTTATTAGTTTTGACCGCATTTGTGGTTCTTAACCCGAATTGAAACAGTTGTGTTAAATATGTTTTTTTAAAGACTGGTCTAAAATGCTGCATAAACATCCTAAGACAATGAAAATATCCATTTTCGGTAATACTTTTCCGTCTTGGGTTACAGGATGCGGAAATTGCGTTAACGGTACAATCAAAAGCAATGGTCTGTCTCAAGACTTTAGTTCCGTAAACAGTTCATGCTATAGAAAAAACAGGTTGAAAAGTTGTTATTTATGCAGTTTCTGCGTTCAGTTTTAGACGTCTTAGTACTTTCTATTTCCACAAAGGAAGATGCGGCCCACACTTGTTTATTATGCGGTGATTATTTGTGCAAACTCGCCTGGTAAGTTTTTTCCTACTTTTAGAGCCGCACCTGTACATATAAAGTCAACATAGCCTTCATTTATTCTGTGTGTGCATGAAGCGTTGTGATATAAAATGGTGTTGGAAAACAGAGATTCGACAATAACAGTTTCTGCAGAGGATGCAAGGTTGAGACCATCATGAATTGAACGCGAGAGTTTGTGACAATCACAGTTGGAACTGACTGACTAGGTAATTGTAATTTAACCAAACGCAGAGCTCAATTCAATTTACTTGCACGGTATGTTCATAGCTAATGTAATTACCAAGATCGTAAGTGCCCATCGATAGTGACATTGAAACAGATGCGTGGCAGTGTCTGAGAGAAGGTGAAAAGAGAAAGTATTATTGAACTCTCTCTCTCGGTGAAGAGTTCTTTATTGAAACTCAGTGGCGAGTCACTTAAGACTATGATTCTCTTGTTATTTTTACGTCGCTACACTGACCCTATTTCTTTGAGAACTTGTTCAAAACACAGCTCTTGCGATGCTAAGAGTTATTTGACATTCTGTCCTTTCAAGAATCGGTAGCCTTAGTAATCCAGAATCGTATGTTCCCCCAGTTTATCTTAAGTCTCCAGATATCTTAGAACCAACAGATATATATCGTGTTTTCAGGCTGAATGAAACCCTCAGCAAACATTTATCGTCCGGGCTCATTTTTTAATTTTATTCGCTGCACGTACATGTAATAATGTCTATGTTGAGTCACCGTGGTATTATCTCAGCTAACAAAGCCGTACATGTATATTTTCGATGACGTGAGAACTGAAATATATTTAACCGAAAAGTTTCTGGAGATGTTAATGATTCCTAAAATCACAGGCCATTGAGACTACATTGACCTTCGTGATCCAGTTCCGTGATGTACTTGATTCTATAACTTAGAGATGTTATTAGTAGCACTATTGTTACAACCATTCCATATTGCGAATGACGTCGGTCGTTACACAGTGTTGACGCAAGCATACTAATTAATCAAATAAGTGTATTAGTTATTAAGGCAGGATGGCACACTCTTTTTCTTTATTCTTAATAAGAACGTCTAAATTCTGAACGTTCTAATTGATCCTTTTTTAATGCGATATAAGCCTGAAAACTTTCTTAACATGTTCTTAAAGTCGTGTAGTTAATTTCATGAAGTTTTTAGAAGTTTCATTCGTAAAGACTAAGTTAGATTACACACTGAGTTGTTCTTAAGTGTATCGTGCAATACTGCATCGTGAATGTTGAAATACGTTCATAATTATTTGAGTTAATTGTCCTGTTAGACCTTAGTTTTACACCTCTTTTACCATTTTGTATACTTCTCGCAAAAAGATAAAAATAAACATAAAAGACATTCTTAACTGACACACAGCCTTGAAAGTTTTGTTAATCTAAGCCTATACGCTCCTTTATATAAAAAAAGGTTGCTAGACGAGTGCACATCAAATGTAGGCTTCGGATTGCAATCAACGAGTGATGCCTAAAAAGGAAATTACGAAGTTTGAGTTATGAAGACATATTTCTTGATAAAGAATCTCAACTTATTTGAAGCAAAAATTACGCTAAAACGCTGCACTTGTAACTTTTTAAGCTAAGCTCTAGAAGATTTATAAAGTAAACAAATAGCTGGGGTGCTCTTTCGTACAGCTATTTTTCTAGAAGAGTAGCAGTATTGATTCGTCTCAGAAAAACCCCGGTAGACCTGTTTTGTTGTTGTTGTTCTATTTTAGCAGTAATAGGACAGCAGCACAATATGTCCCATTCACCAGAGTTTCGATTGAGGAAGACTCTTCTTTCTTCATACGACAAAATGGTTCGTCCGGTGTTGGAGCCGTCAGATGTTGTGCAAGTCGATTACAATGTGCAGTTCCAGGCGCTAAACGCAGTGGTTAGTAAAACTTTCTAAGAAACACCACGTCTAATTCTATAATCTGCAACGGGATGTGTTTGTGTTCCCTGCTTCCTTGATGTCCAACTCACTTGCCCCACTAAAGAAGGAATAGTCACGTATCTCGGTTTACGATAATGAGTGGATCTGTTTCATTTTTCTCAAAATTTGTATCACTCAACAGGAAATCTCTCTTAAGAAAATGAAATAAAGTTTTGACACGTAGAAAAGTAAGTCAAGAAGAGAATCTTTTGGTTAACTAACTCACTCCTAAGCCAAATAGCCCTAGTTTCTGAACATGTGTCTGCATCTATTTCACCCCAACGATCAATCACTCTTAAAGGTAAAATGATATTTTCATCGCATGAGGAAATATTTTCATGTCACACAGGACAATAAAGGACAAACTATTACAACAGATATGATGATCACCCAGGTATGCTATGTTTCAGTTTTAGAAAGTGCAACCTAACTACGAGGCAAATGGAGATATGAGCCCTTCCTAATATTTCTGGTGTTAACGTGACTTTAAGGAGTGGTTTTGAAGTTATTATCTAACAACGAATTAAAAGTCGGAGATTCTCTGAAATTTATACCTATATTTTATCTATAACGACCGAAAGATATGTAAATAGAATAAATTTCATCTTTACTACCGAAAAAAAGCAAAAAGTTTGATTTTCTTTTAAAACTTGATTGTAAAAGGGCAAACCCGAAAATTTTCCCAATTTGTTGTATGTGTCTGTATGTGGAAGTAACTTTTCAGTCCATAAATATATAACTATTGCGAAGAAATTTGAGGCAAACTTTCCAGAACTCTAAACTATTTCAAATTGATTTGCCTGTATTTTGCAAGAGTTCGGCTAAAGTGGAAGCTGGATTTTTTATATCTGCATATACTTTGCACAGTTGGCAGCGGTAATTAAGGTTCGAATATCTTCAACCAAGCGCCCTTATAATTGTTTTTTTTGGGCTGAACTCCTCCTGCCTCTAAATATTCATAATTTTATCTATAATGAACGTTCTCGGTGGAATACGAAGATCCTAATTAATAAAGTGTATATACCTGTAATAGTTGATGGTAACTTTTTATTAATTCCTTTATCTTTTACTCTTCAAAACGGATTAACCTAACACGAGCTGTCGCGAAGTCTTATAACTCTATTCCTTGGCTCGCAGAAATGGAATAATCCTTACCTACGTTGGGATCCCTTGAATTATAAAAACTTAACACAGATACTTGTGGATCCAAGAGAAGTTTGGGTACCGGATATAGTACTAGAGAACAAGTAAGTTAAATTCTGAAGCATTTCAAATCATGACACTTTGAAAGTGACGCGGAATAAGCTACTATCCCGAGAGGTAATAAATTGTTGATATTCTCTTGGCTACACTAAAAAACAAAAGATCATAATCTCTTGATGGTATAAAAATATTTAGAATGCTCTTTAAAGTTGAAACAACAGGATTATTTTGCATCGGTTTGAGAATTGAAAAACATGGACAATAATACATGTGCTCCTTTCTGGCTATGGTTCGACCCCTGGGCTTTAATTGAGTTGCTTTCAAATAGTATTTCGTTGTGAAGTATTCTTAGTTCCACCGGTCATGAGCATTACTGACAATCTGTGCATATCCACTTCTTTCAACCTCCAGTGCCGATTATGGTGTCGTTCAAGCGGGACACTTAGAGAAATTCCGAAGTTGGGTGCGTTTGCACAGCAATGGGCAAAACACGTGGCTATCTCCAGCAACGTTCAAAAGCAAGTGCAAGCTCAGTTTTAAGGACTTTCCCTTTGACATACAGGAGTGCAGCATGTCTTTTCGTTCAGTAATATCTGATCGCACCCTTTTGAATGTCAAAACCAAATCAATCAGGAACGATGATCCTGAGGAAGGTAAGGTTACATGGAAACATTTGTGTTAAAATTCAATGATCAGAAATAGCTATAGGAGCCCAAATAACTCAATTCAAATATTGCCTTACTGAAAGCAGTAATGTAAGCAATTATATATCAATATATTACTTTTCTGATTTTTTCGGGATTCAGAGCTTAATATTACGACATCTAATGGTTATTGGTCACTAAGAAGCATTGAGATCAGGACAGAGGACGCAAAGCAATCGCCGATATTCAGTAAAGTTGAAGTATCATTCCGTATTGGTCGCAAACCCATGTTCTTTGTACTTTTCACCATCGTTCCATGCATGATCATTGGGCTGCTGATTCTCGTCAGCTTCTTTATACCAACTGAGGCTGGTGGAAGGATCGGATTGTGTTCCACGAT
The DNA here is from genome assembly GCF_964205215.1 of Stylophora pistillata. Lineage (NCBI taxonomy): Eukaryota > Metazoa > Cnidaria > Anthozoa > Scleractinia > Pocilloporidae > Stylophora > Stylophora pistillata. The sequence continues at coordinate 21,284,417 of NC_142527.1, read as the reverse complement.
TCTGCTGTCAATCAGCGTGTACCTACTCGTCGTCGTAAATGAACTTCCAGAACAATCTGACGAGTTGCCCCTCATTGGTGTTTACTACATTGTGATCATGTTTGAGATCGGTCTGGCGCTGACCACTACAGTTCTGATCACAATGGCTCACCATGCGACTTCCGAGCCACCCGTCATCTTGACTTGGATAACAGGTGAGGCTAATAAGAAAGAAAGAAAAAAATTTTCAGCAATGAGTCCATAATTGACAGTAGCAATTTTAATAGTAACTGATGATATGGTAAATTAATCATGATTACAGAAAGATGTTTTTCGTCTAGTCACGAGCGTGGTACAAAGAAAAAACTCTGAACATCCATGAGGAATTGAACGTCAGAAACGCGTCCTGTATACTGCTAGGATTGGCAGTGTCAAAAGCGTCATCTTTTGTAAAGAATAAGAAAGTATGCGGGACACGTGTGAAATATGATCTTCGTAATGGACCTTGCTCACCGTAGAGTTGTTGTGGCTCAGTGGTAGAGCATAGGAGCGCGGAATCCGAAGGTCTGAGGTTCAATTCTTCATGAATTTTTTCTTTGCACCACGCTCGTGACCAGACGAAAAACATCTTTCTATATTTCTTTACCGGGCTCAAAACTTATCATCTTTCTTATTCTTTACAAAAACATGATAATCTTGATCATGACGATGATGATTACAGAGAGAAAGGAAACGATAACAGTGACCTACTAAAGACATTGATACGCTCCTCAAGGCAGTTCTACAAAAGGCCAAAAACTAGCTCTATCGATTTTTCAAATTTCAGTGTTCAACAAGATTGGCTCCTGGGTAAGAAAAAAAAGAAGACTCGACATCAATCAATCTACTTACGGCACATCTCCTCAAGTTAATGAAGGAAATGTCAACATTGAAATGGTGAAAGTTTCTCATGAGGAGCATGGAAAGGTGGATAAGCAGATTTCAGCAGACACCCTGGAGGAGCAGACGATATCCACTTCAGTTTCTAAAGACGTCAACCAAGAAACCTGGAAGGAAATCGCTCGCGCACTGGACCGTGTTTTCTTCTGGTTGTTTTTGGCGCTGGTTGTGTGTTCTTCCATTGCCATTTACTCACACGCAGGAAAGCTTTAATCACTTGGTAGATATAATTACTACTGGCCTCTTAAAAAACTGCTTAGTGAAGTTTACTCTGGTGTGTTCCATATATTAATCAAGTAATTTCTGTCTACTTTTGAGTAGCTTTTGTTTCTCTTGAGACTAACCGTGTGAACAAATCCAAAAACTTGTGGTTTAACCGGTCCCACTACTAAGTGGTAGTAGACAGACTGTAATGCGGGCAGGACAAGCTAGCTGAGTGAATTTAACTAATAAATTCTAATTGCTCCTTCCAGTCGAAGTCCAAACTGACTGGTATTACTAAATGCAGCAATATTTGCTGGAAACTGGACGCAAAATACTTTAATTAGTTAGGATGATCAAATCCAAATTTGTAATGAAATGTTTCCATCATCATGATTTTAATTGCGAATAATAACATTTTCAAGAACTAAGAGTGAAGGACGAGAGAACTCAAAGGTCAAGCAAAGAACGAAAGAAAAACAGTGGGGAATGAAGGAAAAAGGCCATGAAAAGATAATAGAAAGTTAATCACGTTGACGGTTGACGGTTAAAAATAAGCCTTTTGACGGTTGACGGTTAAAGTTAAGGTCATATGGAATGTCGTTTATAAAAGGAACCAAGCGTGGGAATTTGGGGGTAATATTTCATAATGACGCTTTTCTAAGAAACTTTTAATCCATAACACTTTTCATTAATAAATGACTAACGCTTTACGACACCAGAATTGTTTCCACACCGGAAGGCAGTTCTCTCGCTAACCAGTTTTATTTGCGGCTAGAGGTTATATAGGCTCGATTACCAGCCGCTGTTCGGGAACCGGAGCCCGCGCTCCTCCCCGAACTCTTTTCGTGGAGGAAAGAAAAGGACCGGACTCGAGAGAGCGGCGGTAATCGAGCCTAGAAGTTATAGGACTTACATAAATGTATTTTTGCGATATATCAAACTTTGATGTATAGAAAAACCGAACTTGATCCCAATTAAGGCAATCGTTTAGCTCTTAATTAAGGATATCTGAGACATTTGATGGCTAACATTGGCTTGCTTATTTGACGGTTGAAGGTACAAATTTTGCGTTTTTGACGGTTGACGGTTAATAATTTGGCCATTTGAAGGTTAACGGTTAAAGGTTAACCTTATTGGACTCTCTAAGAAGAAGAGAGCTTTAATCTCTTTTCTAAGCTTGTTGAAATAGGAACTGTTTAGGTGATGCAGTAAACTTTTTTGGGATATGTATCAACTCAGCATGTCAAAGTTTTAAACTCGCTTGCTATGTTACATTTTAACGCGTTTGTAAAGAATTATATAAGTACCCTTGTAAAAATCTAATAAAAATACTGAGTGTTTTCGTTGCAACAGCCTGACAAGAGGAGAGTTGCATATCTTGATTAAATCTTGATTTAGAGTTTTTCCCTTTTCTATATACTCTGACGTTCATTGATAACAAAACCTTCGGAAAGTACTTGAAATAATAGAAAACAAAAAAAAAAGAAAAAAAAAGGTCTTTTGAGTGAGGGACAAATAGTACTTCTGCACAGCATTAAAATTCAGTACATTTCTTCATCACGACAGCACGATTAGGACAGGAAGAGAAATACCGCTGCCCATGTGTGTAGAATTTACCTAATGATACAGTTGTAATGGTTGTGACAAAGTCTTAAAGGGTACCAAAAATAATAATAATAATAATAATAATAATAATAATAATAGTAAGGATTTATTAATTCATGGTGCGCCTTTTAACATACCAGGTGAACAAAAGCGCATACCAATACACTTTCTACGTGGCGTTTTGCCTTCATCTTGTTTTGGTCGCTGTAATGAAAAATAGATTATTTCAGAAAGCAATAGGATCATTACATACCAACCTTTAGCCCACTGGTTTTTACCACATCGGAAATTATTAGGCAAAATTTAACAAGTCGTGTTAAATATATGTATATATTTTTAAGACTGCTCTGACGTGCTACAAAAACATCTTAAAATAATGAGAATATCTACTTTTCAAAACACTTTTCCGTTTTGAGAGAGAACAAGCTATTGCGGAAGATACACACTCAGAAGTATGGTCTGTGTCAATGTGTCAAGACGGTTGCTATTAGCAAAACAGATAAAGAAGGTGTGTTACCTGAAAACGTGATGGCTCTGTTTGTGCGTTCAGTTTTAGCCACCTCGGTACTCTCCATTTCCACAAGGAAGATGTGGCCTGTTTTAGGTCATTTTGTATTGGTTAATTGTGCAATCTCGCCTGGTAAGGTTTTTCTTACTCAGATCTAGTTAGAGCAGCATGTGTGCGTCCAAATTTATAGCGCCTCATTTACTATGTGTGTTCGAGACAATGAATAGTGTATTGGAAAACATAGATTCGACGGTAGCAGCTTCGGCACAGGTTCCAAAGTTTAAGACAATTACGAGATGAATTAAAGCATTTCTTGACACGTACAGTTAACAGTAACTATGTACTTCAGTCCAATAACGCTGAGTTCAATTCACTCGTACGTTACGTTCAGAGCTAAACTAATAGTCATTGTAACTTCCCATAGTAACATTCAAACGGATGCGTGACAGTGACTGTCTCGTTGAAGTATTCGTCATTAAAACTCAGTGGGCGAGTCACCCAAGAATTTGAATCTCTCGTTATATATTTTAACGTTGAGACACCGATCCTATTTCTTGCTCCCAGGAGAAATCATTGCTTTGCACAGGTTCATGTCACAATTGTGTCCCGATCAAATAGATGTACGGACGTTCTCGTTTCAAAATTTTCTTTCTAGGCAAATATCGCGTTTAATATTTGTTATTATCAACAACTTAGCTTGCTTGAGCAAACGAACCCCTTTCACGGACCTTGTTCAAAAAATGGCTCTTGTGATACCACGACTCATTTGACATTCCTTGTTTATCTTAAGTCTCCAGGACACATCAGTCATATATTGTGTTTTCAAGTTATGTAAAATCATCAACACTTATTTTCCTGCGGGTTCATTTTTAATCTTGCTCGTGTGGGCATCCATGTAATTTATATAATTCTACAATGAGTCACCGAGGTACCGTGATTTCAGCTATCAAGGCTGTACGAATATTTGTGCTATGCCGCGTGTAACTGAAATCTTCTTGAAGATGTTAATGATTCCTAAAATACCACGTATTCATCTTCACTATCCAGTTTCATGATATATTTGATTCTATAACATAGAGATGTAGTACTACTGTGGCAACCATTCTATTAGGGAAGCCAGTTGCGAGTTCAATAATATGCGGATAAGAACGTCTTATTTTGGGGTTCAACGTTTTCCTTTTTTTTTATATCATTTTTTGGGCTATTTGAGCCTAAAAACGTTCATAACATGTTCTTAAAGTTGTGTGGTTTCTTTCATGAAGTTTTTAGAAGTCTCATTCGTTCAGACTGATTTCGATTACAAACTGAGTGGTTCTTAAGTGAATCGTACGATAAGATAACCGCATTATTAATGTTAAAAAAAAATGACGCCATACATTTAATTGTCCTACTAGACCATAGTTTTAAATTTCTTTTGCTTTCATTTATACTTCCCCTTCCTAGATTAAATAAATAAATATATAAATAAATAAATAAATAAGCAAAATAAAGACTTTCTTGACAAACTCTCAGCCTTGGTATGTTGTTGCTATGCTCATAAAATTTCGGTTAATCTCAGCCTCAAGAATTGAAAAATTAAAAAAAGAATGTTTATACTTCTGATAGAAATCAACAAGAGAGTTTTGGTCACAGAAACAATGTGGTAAATTGACATTATTATACATTCTCTTACGTCGTACCTACAGAAAATAGATTTTACATATGTAGAAGTGACGTCATACCTACAGACAATAGATTTTACATATGTAGAAGTGACGTCATACCTACAGACAATAGTTTTACGCGCTCTTGCCTTAACAAGTGCAGCTCAGGAATAGGCATTATAAAACAATTATTGAGTTTAATTTTCGCATGACAGCGATAATTATTGAGGCCTCAGTTTGTTGTGTTATCCGCCTCAGCCTTCGGCTTTGGCAAACAAAACTTTAGCCTTGATATTTATCACTATTATGTTCAACCTCATTCAATAATTGTTCATTATTTGGAACGTTTATACCTGTTTTTGTTTTTGTTTTTGTTTTTTTGTTTTTTTTTTGTGAGCAGTGGTTGGACAAAAGCACAGTATATCACACTCAGAAGAGTATCGATTAAGGAAGGCTCTCCTTTCTTCGTACGACAAAGTTGTACGTCCAGTGTTAAAGCCGTCAGATGTTGTAAAAGTCGAATTCAATGTGCAGTTCCAGGCACTCAGTGCAGTGGTAAGTATTAGTCAAGATTATGCATTCCTCATCAACCTGAACCGCCAACCCAGCAATGCAAACATAAGAAACATAATTGAAAATTAAACGACACTTACCTGGAAGTTGAAGTTTGATTGGAATTCTATGAGTCATTACACTGCATCCTGGGATAACATGAGATTGCTTGCGCATGCGTACATCAGTTTTTAAAGCTCGAGTGTGGATGTTTTCTACTGAAGAGGACTGTAGTATTTCCCATAGTGCGTAATATATGTATTACTAAGTAGTAAGGGAGGCAAGAGTGGGCGGGCATGTTATCCCTGGATGCAGTGTAATGACTCATAGAATTCCAATCAAACTTCAAGTTCCAGGTAAGTCTAGTTTAACTTTCAATCCCATTTCGTCATCACTGCATCCGGGATCCCATGAGATTTTAGAGCCAACATACACACGAGAGGAAATAAAGCAGAAGCAATTATTTGGTAATGGAAAAACCCAACCCAATTGTACATATAACAATCAAAGTGACTGAAATGTCAACAGTTGTTGATCAACACAACAAGACAATTATAACTGTCCAAGAGACTGATATGTGAACAATTCACTCAGTCAGCTTTCAGTACAGAATCGGCAAATGTGGAATGTGGTTTGTTGTAAAATCTGTCAAATGTCCGGTGATTGGACCAGCCAGCTTGTTTCAGTATGTCCTGTATAGGAACACAAGCTTGAGTTGCTTTGGATGCTGCAGCCGATCTAGTGCTGTGGGGCTTGAATTTGGTAATATCAATTCCAGCTTTCAGCTTAACTGTACGAATCCATCTTGCTATTGTGTCCTTGGAAACTCCTCTGTGAGGTTGGACATAACTAACAAAGAGCTTATTTTCCTCCCCTCGAAAAAAATTTGTTTTCTTGAGATATTCATTCAAGTGGTTAATTACACATAATCCTGGGTCTGTAGGGTATGCTTTAAGGATAATGGTGGGGGTTTTATACCCTGGTCGGCTTTGTTTGATACGTGTAGGAATAACAAATTCAACCGTATCGTTGCTAGGTTTCATAAACTGTAAATCAAGTAATTGAATGCTCTGAGCTCTCTGTGCTGACACAAGTGCTATCAACATAGCAAGCTTATGAGTGAGATTTCTAAGATCCAGCTGGCTTGGTGAGGCAAAGGATGACAGACACGATAAGACTACTTGAACATCCCAAGTGGATTCATAACGAGGGCAAGCAGGTCTGTTTCTAAGTATGCCTTTCTTAAACCGTGAAATCAGAGGCTGGTTACCAAGGGCTGGGCCGTTCTTATGGCAGAGACTGCTGATTTAGCTGTATTGATTGCGTCATATCTAAGGCCTTTGTCATATAGGCTTGTAAGAAAATCTAGGACCTTGATTAGAAGTGGATCATAGGGACTAACCTTCCTTTCACAACACAGCTTGAGCCAGGTCTGTAGATAAGGTTGGAACTGCTTGAGCCGGGAAGTATGTGCCCAGGAACACATGATGATTTCTGCAGCTTTGCTTGATACATTCTTCTGCAGGAAACTAGTCCTGATAATTTGCATGCTATTAGCCGCATTTTCCTTCCAAGAGGGTGTTGTTCCCCTGTCTGGGGTAGAAGTAGCAAATTGTCTGACTGAGGAAAGACTAATGGGCTGTCTATCAGCAGGTTGAGGAGAATTGAGAACCATGCCTGTGTGTTCCAAAAGGGCACTATCAGAATTCCTGTTGCCTTGTCCTCTTCTAACTTCTTCAGGAATCGAGGAATGAGACTGGATGGTGGAAATACATAGAAAAAGCAAGGTTCCCAACCAAAGCAAAAGGCATCTTTGAATTTAGCCTTTGGGTCAGGTCTCCAAGCAACATACTTTTTCACTTTGTAATTTGGATATATCAACAAAGTTGAAATGGTAAATTGGCCACCGTGACGATTACAAAAGCTGACGTTTCGAGCGTTAGCCCTTCGTCGGAGCGAAGGAGTGTTTCGCTCCGACGAAGGGCTAACGCTCTAAACGTCAGCTTTCGTAATCGTTACGGTGGCCAATTTACCATTTCAACTTTGTTGATATATCCAAATTATTTCGGTACCCCCACCGACGCAGCCCCAAACAGTTTCTTTCGAAACTATCAGCCTTTTTTCACTTTGTAGTTGAGTCTTGAGGCAAACATGTCAATATGAAAGGGACACCAATGTGTAAGGATAGATTGAAATAGTTCTTTTAATAATGACCATTGAACAGAATATTTAAACAGTCTTCAAGCTGTGTCACCCGAGTATTCAGTGACCCAGGGATGTGAAGAGCACTTATCCATATACTCTTAGAGATGCACCACTCCCAAATCTGGATTTCCATGTTATGACATGGTCTGATTTCAGGCCCCCCGTGGCATTAAGATAAGTACTGCAGTTGTGTTATCTCAGTGACTCAATGCAAATATGGGTAGCATGAGCATCTCTACACAAGGATGGCAACCCTAACAAAATTGCCTTCATTTCTAAGTAGTTTATATGAAAGCTTTGTTCCTCTAAGCTCCATTGGGCTCCCGTTTCTTTCCCATTAGACACTGCACCCCACCCTAGAAGAAAAGCATCTGTTGTATGAAATAGAACAGGTTTCTGAAGCACAAGAGGTTTTTGTGCATGATTTACATTACTTATCCACCATAAAAGTTCTGATTTTGACTCCTCAAACAAGGTCATTTCTGCATCAAAATCCCGTGGTTCTTTCTCAGGGCATTAGGTTTGTTTACCTCTAGCTTTCTGTAATAAAGCTCCCCATATTGTACTACTGGCAGGCTAGAAACTAGAAGCCCAATAACTTGAGCCGCACCCCTTATTGTGATGTGCTTTCTGTTTAGGATATTTTTGCAAGCTTCTTGCACTTTCGCAGCATTAGCCGCTGAGAGTCTTACGGACATAGAAAGGCTATTAATTATAAATCCAAGAAATTCTATTTCGTGCGTAGGTGTCAGAATTGATTTCTGAGGATGTACCCTGAATCCAAGTTCTGTAAACAAGTCAACTGTGTCATTAATGTTTGCTGCACATTTACTGAAAGACAGGGCAATTAACAATGAGTCATCGATATGCCCCGTAGATGTATGACCCAACATTCTAAGATGGGCATAGATAGGTTTAAGTATTTCGTAATGAGTCTCGGGGCACAGGATAAGCCATTGGGCAGGCAAGTGAACCGATAATATGACCCCTGCCATGCAAACATTAAATACTTTTTATCCTCTGTTGCTATGGGGATAGAATAGTAGGCATCTTTCAAGTCGACAGATGCCATTAAACATCCTGGTCGAATGACTTAACTGCGGTTTGAACGATGGTAGGACACAAACGTATTTAAACCCTTCAGGTTTAGAATCATTCCGTGAGTGCCATCCTTTTTTGGACGTACAAACACATTTGAGAGGTAACTGTTAGGGGTATAGTTTGTTGCTTCTATAGCCCCTTTTTCCAGAAGTTTACAAATTTCACTGCTAAAAACCTCTTTATCTTTTTGGGAGAACCTCGGATATGTAGGAAGCAGAGTTTGTAAAGGAGGTTTGCCCTCAAACTCAATATTGTAGTGCTGAATTAAAGGCATTGAGAATCACAGGGTCTTGTGTAATCAACTTCCATTGAGGTAAACAATTTTTTACTTGACACGCAAAGAAAACCAGAGTCTGGGCCTGGCCATTTGAAGCACGAAATGAAGGAATTGAGTTCAAACCTACCGGACCTGTTAGTTGTTCTTTAGGGTAGGGGAGAGGCCTTTTACTTAGAAAACCTCTCTCAGTTCAAAGATGCGCAACTTTTAAAAGTCGAGGAGTATATAAAATCTATTCGTGTAAAAAAATGACTTCGTTTTTAAACCTTTTGACTGAAACTGAGGCAAACCCGAAATTTCTCTCTAATCTGTAGAATATCTGTACATGTTAATATGTTTTGTTATTTGTCAGTCGTATGCACCTTTTAAGTTTTCCTCTTTCTCCATTACATAAAAATATAGCCTGTTTCTTTACACTTAAGTCATTATATTTTAAACGCTTTCATAGTTGAAATATCATTAAAAATGATTGTATCGCAAATTTTATGAAAGGTACAAAGGAAACTGAATACCCAATTGGGCCAACTACTCATTAAAATACACCACACGGCCAAAATACATAAATAGTCCTTTGTAAATGTTTATTATCATTACTCTTGCTGTGGTTAAGATTTTTTGTATGGATGATCATTTCGCGTTGTGCGCTTTAAATCCACTAACGCCAGAAGATTGTGGCTGAACTTTTTTTCCAAAAAAAACCTTCGCTAAATGCAGCTTTTGCACCAACGGATTTCTTTCGAAAACTATAGACAGTCTCTAGTCAAAGAGCTTATTTCATGTTCACGCACTTTTGTTCCTCAGAATTATGACTCATAATAAGTTCTACAATAAAATTTTGCAACTTTTCAGTTAGGGTTCCCAGCGCATCTTCTTCAGTTTTTTGCATATCTCTAGGATCCGCAAAAGCTAAAATGAAACATGACAATAACATCAATTGTAAAGCAATTTGAGGCAAATCTTCAAAATTCCAAACTGATTAAAATTTGCTCTCAATTCAGTCAAAATGGGAAATGGATTCTTTTTGCATTTCTGCTTACGCAGCTGGCAGCTGTAAGTAAATTTAGAATATCGACAACCAAGCGCCATCAAAATACTTTTTTTGAGTAGGACTCCTGTTTTCTCTAAATGTTCATAAGTTTATTTAGAAGGAATGTTCTCACGAAGATCTCAATAAAATAAACCTATACTTTTATAGTTGATATATATTTTAATACCTTTTACTCCACCAAACGGATTAAAATAAGCCCCAATCAAGACATTGTATGAACAAAAGCGAAGGTCATGCGAAGTGTAGTACCATCTGTTTCCACTACTTCACTTTATGGTAAATTTGATTTTCTTTTCCATATGTTTTTGTCGTACGTTAAATCTGTTATAAAAAGCTCTGAAGATTTGTTGGCACAGAAGACATCTTAAATAGCGCGCTCTTCGTGTATATCTAATTAGGCCGCCATAATGACCCTTACACAACATTTAAAGAAGCACTGTGATGTAATTTACTGAATTTTTCTCCAAAGTTCTTAATTAAGATGGGGTACGGAAATTGTTCATCATGCGAAATTTCGGATCCCACGGGTTTTATGCTTTACAACGGGCATCTATCACAAAAACTTAACTTCATCCTGAAAGTGGGGAAAATACCTTGTGTTACAAAGCTCGTTCGTTTTATTCATGCAGAAATTGACATCTTGTGATGTGCCATAATGAGTTTATTGTAGAAACTGAATATCTGCTAAAATAAACGAGTAGTTAACAAACTGGATCGGCAATAGCCCTATGTAACTGGAACAACTGGTACAACTCGCTCAGAAATGATCAGATCACGTTGGCACAAGTTTGAATGTTTAGCAAAGGTGTACCGGAAACCCTAATCCTTCAAAATGTCCAACGGTAGTTTTGAGCTTTTAATTTGAATGATTCAGCCTCTGATGACGACAAAATACCCACCGGTCCGACAGCTTTCGTCATTGCTAAATATATTCTCAATATTCCACTAATAGTTCCATCTGTTCTTGGAAACAAAATAGTTTTCGCAGTCGTTTTCATGACATCGGCCTTCGCTTCGTTCACCCTCCATAATTTTGCCGTGTGGTCTCACTGTTGCCAATCTCGTCGCGGGTTTGATAGTCTAGCCGATTTTCATAGCCAAGGAGTTTACATCTGTTTACTTTTTATTCAGACGGACAAGAACTTTGGCAGCTTTTCTGTGGAATTTCACTCGCAACCATATCGGCAATAATTGGGAATATATTTTTGGCTTTACAATTTCATATTGTTTTACTGAACTCTGGTAACTAAATCGCGAGTGGAGATAACTTTGACATAATTAAATTTGGCTGATAAACTTTATGCTAATGTCCGTTCTTAATATATGGCATGCACCGACGCATGTTTATTTAGTCTTAGTTATATTCAGTATCTGCATTATAGCGTCCACCATTTTGTACATTGGTATATAGTGACTTTTTTTCTCGATGGACAAAGAAGTTTGGGTTTTTATAGTGACTTTGGTGCTTGTAAAACTGTGCCATCAATTCTTTCTTGTACTGCTGGCGAATTCGCGATCTTCGGAAGGCAATCATAAAAGACGGAAAACTTCATTTGAATGAACGAAGTAGTCTGGATGTCGAAGAGAATCAGTCCCAAGGACAGAAAAGTGTTACTTTGTGCATGTTACCCCGGTAATGATAGGCAGCAATACATGCCAGTCTAGATTTGTGTGTCTTATTTAAAGGTGATTTGTAGTTGGAGAGACGAAAGTTTCGCCTAAAGCGAAAGGTGGCTGTAACTTAATATATCAACACCCTCCTGAGTCGAGTAGCAAGAGGTTAGAGTGTTATGTCTTGTGGCAGATTCAGGAGAGTGTCAGGGGATCCGGATCGCCCTCCTTCACCTTCCTCGATGAAACCCGCGGGTATGCCAACTATTTGATTTTAGTTACGCGTTTCAGTCGTTCTCGATATCCAACTGTTTCCAGCTGGCCTCGAATAAGTCCCTTAAAACAATAAATAAAAAAAATCAATGAAAATAATATTTTGAATGATAATAATGATAATGATAATAACGGCAATAAAAATTACATTGAAAATGTCGAGGAGAGCCACGTTTTTAAGCTGGGAACAGATTGCACATTAATTATTAAAAAACCTATATGTTAGAAACACAAAACTGTGGAAAGAACAAGAGGACAGATGACCTCGTTGAATTGGGAATCAAAAGTGCCTGTTCAAACAGTGGTCAAGGCAAATGACATGCATTACATTACCGGACACGAGATTTGCCGGAGTAAAAGAGCGAGTGTTTGATTTTGAAAAATGAAAATCGGTCACATTTCAAGAGGAAAACTCCGAGTTGTTTGGGGGTGGTTAAAAAAAGGCAAAAATTGGTCCAAAGTGCACATGAAATGAGAAAAAAGTGCGAGGTTTAATTTTTTAATCTAAGGCTAAGACAGGTCAAGTGACGAGCGTGCACGTGTGCGTCACGTACGTAGAAAAGTCGAGATAACATGCTCGAGAGGAATCCCCAGTGCAACGCGCTTGAACAAATCCCAGTCAGTAACAATTCACATTGAACAAATCTCAGTCAGTAACAATTCACATTGAACAAATCCCAGTCAGTAACAATTCGCATTGAGTGATATTGCGATACGAACCGGCTTTGCTATTCAGTCCAAAGACTATGCGAACCTTCGGAACGACACTTCTCTTTAAATGTGCTTGAATCCATTTTCGATACCGTCATTTTGAATATTTCCAAGGAATCTGACCATTTCACCCACATTTTTTCATCTCTGGACAATCTTTTGAACAAAAAGGGGAGAAACAGAAAAGCATATTCTAGTTAACGAAACTTAACCTTATTTACTACGTTACTGTAGCCCCATAGAAGAACCAGAAACGGTTTGAAATCACTTTGACTTAATTGTCTTTATGTCAATGTAACTACAGCCAGGATAAGGCAATTTGCGAAACTTTATTTCGATTCGTAGTACTCGGTGAGCTGGCTACGCGCCGGTGATTAGTAAACTTTATCTTGAACACAATAGAAACCCTTTCCTTCAAACAATAGATAAGGACATAAAAGGAGCGAAAGGTTGACTTATCGTCCAGACAAAATCCTAAGCAAAACTTTCATACGGCATGCAATCCTAATCATAATTATCCATTGAGGCATCCTTAGGTTTTTTCCATTCATCTGTCCATCCCTTACAGCCTTTTAAGCAAATTTCTCATCTCATGAATTTGTCAATAGATTTTTCCTGTCTCTATCGTTAGTATGACTATCAAAAACAAAAAAAGAATTAAATACTTTTTAAACCTGGCTCGATAGCTTTGTACAAACAGATCAAAGAAATCCAGTTACAAAGTCCGAATTTTAAGATACAGGGTGAAAACTTGACAAAAAAGCCAAGCAGCTGTCGATAGGTTATAAGATTGTAATTAAAATGAAATAAGATGATAACCGAACACGAGCTGTCACCAAGTCTTACATGATATCCCTTTGTCCACAGACATGGAATAATCCTTACCTACGTTGGGATCCACTGGACTATGAAAACTTAACACAGATAAGAGAAAACAAGAGATCATTATAATCTCTTGTGAAAAAAACTATCAGAAAAGATTCAAATACTCGAGTATTTATGCCAAGTAACACGAGCCTTACACACGTGAAAGATTTTAAAGTTTTGAAGGTATATAAATATTTAGAATGGTCTTTAAAGTTACAAATTACGGGTTGTTTTGCATGGTTTTGGGACTTGAAAAAAATGGAAGATATATAACATGCTCAAAAATTTAAAAGAGAGTTTTATAGTTGTAGAACAACTATAAATTGTTCTACAAAGTGAGCATTCAGTATTTCCTATTGCATGCAGCATTTTAGCTTTCATTAAGACTGAACAGGCATGCATACAGTGTAACATTAGCAAGCGCGTTCCTCAGTCTCTGATTGGTCCGATCCCTGGACGCTAAAACAAAATTTTGTCATGGTGTCGTCCTGGTGAATTCGGCCCTTTGTCGTTCATTTATAACACTCGCTCCGACGAAGGGCTAACGCTCGAAACGTCAGCTTTTGTAATCGTTACGGTGGCCAATTTACCATTTCAACTTTGTTGATATATCCAAATTATTTCACACATACGACTTAAGCTGTTTGTTTTCCAATTGTCATGTCAAAAAAACTTGCGTGTTTTTATGAGCCACAATTCGATCGCATTTCACTGAACAATTCACTGAAAATTAAGAATAAAAAAACCTTATGTAGGTGTTAAATTCGACCTGCTGAAATTATTTCAGTTTGTGAACTATTGTAGGTTGTGAACTGATTATTTGAACGGTTTACGGTCAATTCGCCACCACAACAAACTCGCCACCACTCAAAGTCAAATCGCCACCGGTGGCGATTTGACTTTAACGTTATGTCTAGCCATGTTGATATCATGAAGATTATGATCAGTTTGCGAACAGCAAAACCAGAGTGATATTCGCCGAGTGATTTCCGCTAAGTGATTTCGTGTATTAAAAGACTGTAATTAAAATGAAATAAGATGATAACCGAACACGAGCTGTCACCAAGTCTTACAAATTATAACGTTATGTGTAGCCATGTTGATATCATGAAGATTATGATCAGTTTGCGAACAGCAAAACCAGAGTGATATTCGCCGAGTGATTTCCGCTAAGTGATTTCCGCCGATATGAATGACATCTTATGAAACTTACATCATTTAAATGCTAAGAGGTCAAAGTATATTGCGAAATTAAATGCGCGTACAAATACAGCGAAGTTTACTCAAACAAACTTTGGCGTCCTTTCTATGTTTAGTAAACCCTCTGTTTTCAAAATCGATCTAATGTATTCAAAATCGACTTGTTTAACGCCTTCAATTAGTAATTCGTGTTTGTTTGTCCTTAACATCGCCCGCCTAGATTAGCTCGCTATTTGCAGGCGGTGTTTATTGTAAGTAATTTTGGAAGACCTAATCAACTTGAAACTTGATAAACTTGAAACAAGGAATGTCGACGTTAGCTTTCACACGAGTTTCGCTCTTAAGAACACGATTTGCAATCAAATCTATTGAAACATATCATACGAAAGGTTAGATCTTGAATTTTATTTATAGTTTAGTTTTTATGATGTAAAACTAAGAGTGCGTGCAAATACAGTAAATTCCACAGGAAGTGACTTGACGTCCTCTAGGAGTCCTTGAAGGGCAAACGGATCAAACTTAGAATTAATTAAAATAGTGAGTAGCATGTCAGAGATGTTCCCTCTGATGGCCGCATTCGTTAAATTATTCGATCAATATCGTTTTGAGAATGTAGTATTATCGTCAAAGGCTCCTTCTCTGGTTTATTAAAAACTGTGTCCTGCAGAGCCCAGAAATCGAAAACTGAGGTACAATGCCAAACACAAGCGCTTCATTACGAGTTTCAATCACTGAAAAACAGATGGCGTCTCATGATGAAGTACGAAGCCCGAGTTTTTGACATGACTTCTTAATTGAATCAATCAGAAATTATGAAGTGACATTTTTTTTTTTAAAATAAGATAATGATAAATTGTGCAGTGGCCCATTTTTGTCGCTCACGGAAAGAACACGTTTATGTTTATATGCATGATGAATTGTTGTGCTGTTGTTCGGTTGACGTTCGACCATGAGTGGAGAAGGCGCGTCGTCTGTAAAGTTTAAATAGCCAAAAAAACTGAAACTTTCTTCGAAAATTGATACGCTACATCTAACTTCTGAGTCCCTTTACCTTTTCGTAATATACTTCTACATCTTAGCTTCCATTTGATGTAAGTTTCACACGGAGAGGCTACACATAAAGTTTAAGTGAAATCGCCATCGGTGGCGATTTTACTTCGAGTACTTTTTTACTGCGAGTTATGTGGTGGCGAGGTTGTTGTGAATTGACCGAATACCATTTGAACCATTCTGACAGGGATTCTGATTGACCTATTGTAGCGTGTTTTATGACAGTAAACAGCATGCTTACGACACTCTTCTTCGCTTTGGAAAAAAAAATTTTTGGAAAAAAAATTTTTGGAAAAAACAATTTGGTTTCAATATTGAAATAACTACGCGGAGAATTCAACGGATTCTTTATTATAAAACAAATAGAGAAGCCTTGACGGTGCTCTGTTCTGTTGAAAAGCTCTCAGGAAGCGGCAAGAGCACTCAAAAAGTAGCGAGAAAATAGTCTGGTTTTTCTCCCTTCACTTCTTTACTGCAGAACAGATCACAGTCAAGGCTTCTCTATTTGTTAAGACTAAGTGTTTTCTTTGCAAAAGCCTGAAAATATGCATGTCATTCAGTCTGCGAGCAGGCTTTGACTTGTATTGCGACGAGAGCATCGTAGCCTGCCCGTTTCTAACTCAGCGAGCGTGCGAAAAAGTCGCGAGGATTCTGGAACGACACAGACCTCTTGCACGCTCGCTTCGCTTGCCGGCTCGAAACTTACATACTTCGCCACTTGTCCCGCAGCGGTGATGAATACCTGCATGAATGCCTAAGCGGTCAAAATTCGGGAGAGGGCTAGGGACCAATTTTGCCAGCCTCCCAAGACTCAATACTCCGTAAACTTATTTGAAAACGACTTATGCAGGTGACATACAACAAATGAGAGTTAATTAAAGTTTTACCGGATCACACTAAAAGATCACAGGTCAGAGCTTGCTCAGTTCAGTCAGAGAATTTGACACCTATTCTCTCACTGTTCATACTACTGGGCGCGAGTGGTTGCGACGCTCTTTTTTTTTAGTTTCCTTCAAGTTATAGTGTTTGGCGAGATTTCTGGCGTACTACTGTTCGACATGACTCCGATTGCGAAGCAGCTTGCAAGCCACTGGCCAAGCATTCAGTCGTCGAATGATCCAATGACTGAATGCTCGACTGAGTTCGATTAGATTACATTACCTGGCAATATTACCTGCGGTACAAAGGGAGTTCTTTCCTCAGAATTTTGTTAGCCGTTGCGCCAATAAATTTAAAGGCTTTAGAGTTTCCAGCGTAGAAACTTGTTTCTCCTTTTGGGTCCATCTAAGCTGCGCTGCAGGTTGGCCGAGAACAAGTGCGTCAAAGGAACATCAACTCCGACAAGATCTATTTTCAGGTTCTGGAGGAGTTCCATTTAATTATATAATTCGACCTGTGCTAAACTCGAGGGAAAATATTAAAGTGAAATTCAAGGTGGAACTGAAAGCTGTCATGGATGTGGTAAGGTCCAGTTATCTCAGAGTCAGTGTTATGCTTATGGGTCGTGAATGTTACAGCTCAGGTGAGGGCTCCCTAGGAAAACAAAAAAAACAATTCTGCTTATTTTTTTTCGAAGTCAAAGACGTATCTTAAAATCACCTACCTTACAAGTGTATTTTAGACCTTATGCAGTGCATTCTAAAGAAATCTCAAATAGGAATTTTACTCTGAAAACGCAACAAACATTTTCCGTGCTCACAAGAAAACGGATGAAGTGTTTCCTTTTAAACTACTCTTGAAAGTTGAAAAGTAAACCTGATATTTTGGAATTCCGTGCCGATCTCTCCCAAAACTGTCACAAAAATGCTACGTCTCCGTGTCCCTGTGTATACCATACATTACGCGGTTTTCCGCACGGTTGTATTTCTTGCACGAAATGCCGCCTACAATACATTGGTTCCACAACAAAAGACTTTAGGGCTAGATTTCGAAACCACAAGTCTGCTATGGTCACTAAGAAAAAGACCTGTGAAATAGCGGTACATTTTAACAAAACACCACATGATTTAAACGATTTCTCATTCCAATGCATTGATTCAGTGCAGGCAACAGTAAACAGTTCAGGTAGCATCGAGAAACTTCTAATTACCAAAGAAGCATATTGGAGCGCACAGCTGTTCTCTCTGGCACCCTTCGGCTTGAATAAGCGCCAGGAATTTCTCTCCAAAAAAAGAATAAACTATAATTAATGCGAAGAATTTTTTCAAATTGGGCGGGCATCAAAAGTCCCAGTCTCAGCGTTAATTGGGAATTTTAGTACAATTCTCGCCTTTCAAGTCAACGCTGGTTCCTTTACATTTTCAGTGGATTTGACAATTTTTCTATTTCTTTTTATAGTGATAATTTTCGCGTAGTAATTACTGTGTTTCTTTATGTGTCATCAAGCCCTATATAAATCTATTTTAGGAATTTTTAAGTCATTGTATTACAACTGATGAAGGTCTCGGACCGAAACGTTTTTTAATTAAACTTTTTAGACTTTTATTGAGTGTATGTCTTCCTTCGCTCGAAGTTGTCCGTCCTCGTGTGCCACACTACTTAGATATATATATATATATATATATATATATATATATATGATGTCCTTTTTTCTATTTTTTTTTGCAATATTTTCAGCGATGGAATAACACTTTCTTCATGTGGACACCCAGTATGTATGGAGGAGTGGAGGAAATTCTTGTCAGTCCTAACGTTATGTCGGCACCTGACATTGTGTTACACAACAACTACGTGATTTTTTGTAGAGTTTAGGTTTTCATTGGCATGTTGGGTATGAGTAGCTATAATTACTCAAAAGAACGACCTACTAACTGATCAGCTAACTGACTGGCTGACCGGCCAACCAACTGTCTATAGAAACAGACGAAGTTTCTTTAGAGAGGAGGAAAGGCGAAGAGAGTGATGAGGACCGAGATTTCGGTATGTTTCAGAGAATAGATGATTGAATTTCAATGAGTTGGTAGAGGGACTGAGCGATCAGAGCTATTCATTAAGTCGGCATTAAAATGACTTTTGTTGGAATTTCGTGAATAATAACATCATTAAGTGAGATGAAAATTTAAAAAGACTTGATTTTGTGCGAAATTTTGTACTGAATTTTGCACGAAAAGGATTACTAAGGAAGTAAGTTAGTAAGGTAAGTAACCTTTTATAATGTGGTCAAATACATTTAGCTCATAGCAGCATTGTGAGTATCACTATTCTCCAGATCAGTTATAGCTGAGAGCAAGCACAGTGCTAAAAGAAACTCAACTATGTACAGATAATTGGAATTGTGTGTTGTCAGTTTTTTTCTTGCGCTCTTTAAAGGTATTTAGTTTAGTCTTTTGTTTCAATGCTTCTGGCAATGCGTTCCATATTTTCGGGGCCAGGTACTCTTTTTCCATGAAC
The DNA here is from genome assembly GCF_964205215.1 of Stylophora pistillata. Lineage (NCBI taxonomy): Eukaryota > Metazoa > Cnidaria > Anthozoa > Scleractinia > Pocilloporidae > Stylophora > Stylophora pistillata. The sequence continues at coordinate 21,265,254 of NC_142527.1, read as the reverse complement.
ACAATATTCGCATCGATTCCAATTAACAGAACAGATTCAAAAGAGTGCCTCCTGATCAATACAGAAGATAGAGGTAACAAAGAAAGAACATCGTATCGAAGGTTTTCCTCACCGGCCCCTTTACTGTGATTCACTTGAGCCTCATAATCTGCCGGAAACCACTGCACTTTGTTGTCTTTTGCATGGTACCGTGCATGCTGATCGGAGCATTGATTTTTGTTAGCTTCTTCATTCCTGCAGAAAGTGGGGAGCGAATCGGTTTCAGTTGCACAATCCTTCTCTCCGTAAGTGTTTACCTCTTGACCGTGACAGAGGCCCTTCCCGAGCAGTCTGACTCTTTGCCACTGATCGGTGTGTACTACATTACAATCATGATAGAAATAGCGTTGGCGCTGACCGCCACCATTTTAGTACTCAAGGCCCATCATGCTACTACAGAACCACCTGGCTTCCTCAAGGGGATGTTATTTATCAACAAAATCTACAGATGTTGTCGTTAGCCTAAGAGAAGTAAACGAAGCTCAAAAATTGAGCCCCCGCGCAAGCGGTCGTGCTGGACTACAGCAGTGATCAAAAGGAGAAACAAGAAGACAGTGAAGAAAGATACCGCAAGAAAATCTCAATAGTCTGAGCCAGCTCTCAGTAAGCAGGGGTTCCCAGCTGTTCACTCGCCCCAACACCACCGACGGTGAAGTGGAAGAAGGGGGCTGGAGCGAGACCTGGCGCCAGATTGGGAAGGCCCTAGCTAGACTGCTCTTTGGACTTTTACCATAAGGCTTTTTATTTCTACTAGTGTCGTTTTCACCATCCTTAGCCATGTCGTTAAATGATGAAGTGGTTAAGTGCTACGGTGCTCAAAAAGGAGCTTGAGGACATAACTTTTGAGAAACGGACTGCGACTGGAAGGGGAATGTAACTGACTCCTTTTGATGCGCACTGACATAAACGAATTATCTGAGAAATTTCTTTTTTCTTAAATTTTAAACTTTATGTTATACACAAAAGATCTGCAGCAAGCATCCGAGGAAATAACTCTCAACTTCTGGCAGATATCCAGTTATATAAGTGGCCTGTACCTAAGCTGCCGAAAAAATAATCCCAACCAGGTTAACTGCTTCTATGCGAACTAGATCTATCATGATACCGGGAAAAATTTAGAATTTTACTTCGTGCGAAAAAGCACCAGTTGCTGACCAGTAGGCTTTTTTTATTTTGATTAGTATGAAATTGGTTGAAAAGATAAACAGAAGTAAAGTAATTTGCATACGAAACTCATTAATGTTTGAATAGAAAAGCAAATTTCAAGTTGCCTTGTTTTTGTTTGAGGTACCTGGTCAATACGACCACAGCATTAGATTTGTACTTCTCGCATGGATAACCATCGAATCTGAGATTTTGTAATTTTGTTTCCCGTCGATGTCATCTTTGACAAGTCGTGGAATCAAAAATTAAGAGATCTTGTGGTAAATTCTACAATTAACTTGGTTTCGATTTACTTGGAACAATTATTAAAAATTCAAGTAAAAAATGTAATCAACTAAATTACCGGACGTGGTTAATGTATGTTTGAATAAAGTGTTGTCAGCTATATCAGAAATTATATTAGTAATTGTAAGCGTTGTTACCGAGTATCCGCCAGTTTAGTTGCTTTATTACTGTATACTTGGAAAGGTGAACCATATTCGTGTCATCTATCGTAACATTGATAAGATTAAGGGGAAATACACGTTCGGCGATGGCACTATTAATGAATCTAGAAATTGTAAGTGTTGTCACCGAATATCCGCCCATTTAGTTGCTTTTTTAATACTGTAAATCTGGATAGATGAACCATGGTCGTGTCGATCATCTATCGTAACATTGATAAGATTAAGAGAGCATACAGTCACGTTCTGCGGGGGCACTATTGACTTTGCAGTGAAATGAAAAACACACCAAAAGAGAAAACTTTTTAAAATTTTTATTCTACCTTAGCGTTTATCAATGATTGCAAAAACCAAAACAAAACAAAACAAACAAAAAAACAGCACCACCGCCAACAACAAATAAAACAGAGAAGCCCAAAGATATGTCCCTTTCCAAATGTTTAGAATAGTACTGATGAATGTTTAATCCGGAGAAAGTTTGTCGTCTTAAGTTGTAATGAGTGACGTGCAAAAAAAAAAAAAAAAAAAGGTATCTACAATCAACTGAATATAACTGGAAACTAATAAAATTTGAACAAATAGTGAGTATTAAAGAAAATACTTGTCAATTCTGGAAGCGCTTGATTGATCACTTGTCAGCCACCAGGACTTAACGGGTTTCTCTAGAGAACAAAAAGCGGAAAAAAAAAAACCAAACGATCGGGTAGCCGGTTATTTGACTCTTCTCACCAACGCCGATTCAAAGCCTAGGAACGGGTGATTTCAGCAGTGGCCAAGACGTCTACGACACCCATTGCAAGTAAGTTTATAGATTGAACTGCTCGCTATCATTGAATTGGAACAAGATTTTTTTGTGTTTTTCGTTTTCTTCAAGTCGGTTCTCTGAGCAGCTGTTCTGATAAGTAGAGAGAATATCATTAACCCCTCCAAAATTCACTTCATTTAATGTTTCAGTGACCGAGAAATTCAGTTAGGTATTTGTCCTCGATAACTTCCCTTTCAAGAGTCGTAAATTTTAAACTTAAGCGATACAATCTATACTTGTGAGACGGAGGCTTCAAGCGCTAGCATCAGCTAATTAAATTCAAATGCATAGACGGATAAGCTTTATTGCAGTCGACTGTCTTCGTATTTAAGATATATATGGATGAAACTAAAGAAACATAAGCTACCATACGGCAACGGCGCACAAGATGGAAACGCTGGACAGGTAGATGATAAAAAACTGTTCTTTCTTTCTTTCACGAGCGTGAAATTTCTGGCATGATGTGGCTGAGAAAGTAAGAATATTGCAAGATATCTGCTTACTATCTTTTTTAGGCTAAAGTCGGAGATCATTCCACAATCATCTACTGAAATGTTGAGCTCAGTCTGAATGTAAAATAATATTTAGATTCTGTTATCATGATCGAGAGGGCGGAAAGGACTCTGGAAGCATAGAATCATTCAGTTTCCCTGAGCAGATATACTGATTTGCTTTGTTCCTGTTGTATTATCGCAGTCTAGGAAATACTTTCTTTCCCTATTTTTGACTGTCCCTGTATTCTTTCCGTAATGGGAATGAAAAATGAGAGACCAATGTCTTATATACCATCAAGGAAAACAGAACAAAAAAAATTCAGCAAACATTGAAAAATCAGAGAGAAACGAAAAAGATATCGACATCACCCGCTTTGGTGATAAAAACTTCCAAAGTCTACGTAGAATAATGATCGAATTACAGTTTAGAGGGTTAGATGTTATTGTTGATGTTTCCTTTTTTGGTGGAGAAAAAACCGTCAGAAAAAAATACAAAATAAAATTCCATTGCCCAGAAACTTGTCACTTGTATGAAACCATTGGCATAACATTCTGTACAATGTATATCTATCTTCCTAATACCTATCTTTGAAAGTAGGCTGATCGAGGTAATTTCTGAATTCTCGTAAAAGCTGTATTTCATGTTAAACTAAACCAACACATTTTTTATATATCATCATCGTTCTCAACTGCTGCTTGTCTTTTTTTCCAACGGAAGAATTGATTGAAGTTGGAGAAATTTGTTTTACATTGATGTCAAAAAGATATTGTTTGGATTAACTGACATTTCCTAGTAAGACAGTTTTGCTAAAGTGTGTTTAAACATTCTTGAATTGTTTGGAATTTATTGGAACAGAGCTGTCTCTGAAGTACACAATACATCGGATATTTGTCTCTCCTTCAGCAGGTGAATCGTTGTTGTAATAGCAATGAAAGAACAACATTCTGAATTTTGGGGATTTATTTTAAGGGAACGCTGGCTAACCAGCTGCATGTGTTAAGCCATCACTTTGTACAGCTTGCCTCCCTCGATCTATCGGATTAATTTCTTTTATAATGGAAATGGTATCACAAACATGATATTTATTCTTTTTAACGGGAGAGGAAGAAAAGGTTCACCTACTGGTATTAATGTCTTCGCTATAACATATTGGCAGGGGCGTAGCATGAGATTTTGAAGGTGTACCCACAGCGCGGAAATTGCGAGCACCGAAGGCGCCCCAAACTAGGGCCTCCCTCAGAAAATTTTGAAATCTAAGGTCTCGGGAATGCCATTTTCAACAATTTTCGCGGAATTTTTTTAATAAATAAATGCGACAGAAAATACAGTAGTTGTTTATTTTACCATCTCTAGAGTCTTAAAGCTGTAAGGGTGCTGGCTTCCTAAAATAACTAGAGAGTTAACAAGTCTAGAAAGCCACATAACTTTTCTTGTCGTTTATGGAAAGGTACTTGAAAAACAAAGACATACGCCAGTATAATTCGAAATTTAAAAATCGGTCCTATTTTATGGCAACTATGACAAATGCTATGAGGGAATAAAAAAAAGATTCCAGATTTCAGCTGTTCGCACGGGCGTACGTGCGTATATGAACGTTATGCCTCTGATTGGTGAGAGCCATGACATAATGCAATACAAAAGTGAAAGAAACTGACAAAACAAAACAAAACAAAAGAAACCAACATACAAAGAACAAAATTTATCGACCGTTTGTTGACAATTACAAAAGAATCCGACAATCTTCGTTGAAATGAGATTGACAATAGTTTTTAAAAGCGGCTCTACAACGGTTAGATCACCAAAATTAATAGACTGTCTTGAAAGTGATATAAACGCAACCCAAAGCAGACATTCTGAAAAGTTGATTCAATGAGTCTACATTTTTTGTCATGTTTATCCTTTGAAGCCCTTCACCAAAATATGGCTGAGAAGCACTAGCCAATTTGATTAGCACTCATCGATATTCGTTATTGTGGGATTCCATTTCAGTGGATCGACATTTAACTGGTTCCCTAGCATGCATGTGTCAAACTAACGTTTTGAAAATCCTGCTACCTTCAACTTATCGAGTTTTTTTTAAATGCTCCGGAGTGGAGGATGAAGGACCCAATTTTGAAAGAAGCTGAGCTTGCCCTGAATCGCCTCAGAATCATAGAGCATGTATCTAAAAAAGAATGGTAACAAGATTAGTGTCGCTAGTGGCATTTCTGTTCTTTAGTTTTCAAAAATTAAGTAAATGATGAAGACGTTTGAGTCAAGTTTGGGGTTCTCCATTTTCACAGCAACTTAAGCGACAAAAATAAAAAAAAATAGTTTTGATCCAATATTTTTTCGTCTACAAATACGTCAATTGCCAACTGTGAATAATCTAATTTTTTTTCCACTTTTTGCAGTAAGAAGGACGGAGGCAGCATTTGGTCCGACCTTTTTGAATTCCGGCCAATCTGAGTACACAACATCACCAAATCATCAAACGATATTTATCTTTCCAACTTCAACATCAATTTACAGTAAGACTTTAGCACTGACGGGCGGAAGAAGTTATGTTAGTTGTGCAAACAACTTTATGCAATTTGTGAATTTTGCCTTAAAGTAGTGAAGACCTACAATTACAACGATCACCACTTGGAAAAGGCCAACTTTGCGGTACAACGGTGCTGAAAGCAAAAACTAGATGAATAACAAAACTCTTGCGCGACGACCACCTCTGTCACCGGAGTTAGCTTCCCTTATAAACACGGTAGATGTAGTGCATCTGATATCTGGAGTTTATCTTTCCATTATCGCTGTCCTGACGATAATTGGAAATGGCCTGCTTCTCTTGGCTATCATGAAAGACCCTTTCAAGTCATTCCGAACACCCACAACCCTCTTTGTGGTAAGTCTTGCGGTAGCGGATTTCCTTACTGGTGCCGTTGTGGAACCGTTGACAGCTTATATTTACATTGGTGTATACCTTAAATTTCATCTTAATCCAGAAAAGCAGAAGGCATTTAACAATTGTCAAAATTTTACCTCGCGCTTCTCCTTTGTTACCATGAACGCATCTTTCCTGATTTTACTGGCATTGACGTTTAGTCAGTACGTGGCCATATCGTTCCCGCACAAGCACCGCTCTGTTGTCAACCATAGAAATGTTATGATCGTTTTGATCGTAATAACGATATATTCAGTTCTGTTCTCACTTCTTCCCGAATATAACGTCTCTCTTAGATTGAAGTTGGAAATAGATGTGCTTTTAAACACCAATGCCATTGCCCTCGTATTACTCCTGAGCTATGGGCTCCTCTATCGAGCTTATTATTTACATCTTAGTCGTGTGAGCTCATTGGACGAAAACGAGGCCGCACGGGCTCGTAGGAAAGAGCAAGAACGCGAATTTACCACCGTTAATTTACTTTTGGTGACATTTTTTCTTGTATTTACACTGCCTTCCATTATTCTTTGGAATCTCACGCTGTATAAGTATTACGATACTCGTTCTCTACCCCCTGACCAACAGCTGAGACTTTCTCTTGCACGTGCGCTTATTTTTGATGTTTTTGTCATGAAGTTTGCTCTTGATCCATGCATTTATGCGTGGAGATTGTCCAAATACCGTCAGGCAATCAAAAAGGTTATTAAGTGTGGACAAGATGTTTCTGAAATCGACGCAAGCACTTCTACGAACACAACTTCACTCCAAAGTTCAAAATACGCCGGAGTCGATAGCAAAAAAGGTCAAGAGAGGGGTCGGTCTGGCTCTACTGCTCTTCCCCTTAATCCGCATCATCAGGAAATTCCAGGGCCATAAATTAAATATAATAAGGATAAGTGACCGAACTAAGTTGGCTTGTGAAAAAAAAAAAAAAAAAAAAAAGGAAAAAAAAAATGAAAAAAGGAGACGGAGGTGAAAGAGGTGTGAGAAGAGAGGTAAAAAGGTGTAAGACAACTTTGAACCTGGCATAAAGATGGAATCGAAAGGACAACTTCAGGGATAAAATGATAAAAGATACGTGTTGATAAGTAAATAGATAAATAACAGAATAACTAAACCGACGCATACTTATGCAATCTGTGTAAATAAATCAAGTATTGTAAATTCTGGGGGCAGCATCGCACCACCTGTAGGTTTTACACGTGAGGATAATATCGATTCTGCTAAGGCCCTATCTGACCCGTTAGTGAATAAATATTGCTTATTATCTTCGCTGATGTGGTCGTTGATGGCTTTTATTTCAATAACATAACTGAATTTTATGTAGAATGCTGCCAGCTCACACGATCACGTTCCTAAGTTCAGGATTGAGAAACAATTGAAAATACGCTAGTTCGCGTCTTAATGATACATGCCTTTGGTGGCGATTTCGGAATTTTCCATAACGTGTTTACTTCCTTTTTTGAAAAATTGATCCCTTCATGGTTGACTCGTTAACTTTCTCTTATCACTGAATAAAGGCTGATAGTTTCTAAAGAAACTATTTGGGGCTGCGTCGGTGGGGGTAACGAAATAATTTGGATATATCAACAAAGTTGAAATGGTAAATTGGCCGCCGTAACGATTACAAAGGCTGACGTTTCGAGCGTTAGCCCTTCGTCGAAGCGAATAGAGCTAGGAATTGTGGGTTGTGTGCGCTTTTAAAGGCAGAAAATGGAGCTACGTTATTGGTGGGAACATGGCAACGAGAAAAACACGAACAAATTAGTGGAATGAAAAGCGTTCGTTGATCCCTTAAAAACTTTAAATTACTTCAAAACGATCCAGAGACAAGCACTATCTTTTTGCAGCCTCCGCTCATTTCATTCAAACGCGACAAAAACATAGGCAATTTTTTTAGTCAGAAGTTCTTTTCAGACTGATGACCAACCAGGCACTTTTAAATGCACTCGTGCACGATGCAAAACGTGTCCTTTCATTCACAACACTGATAAAATATCGGGACCCAAACGATCCATTAAGATCACCGATCACTTCACGTGCACCTCCGTCAATGTAATCTATTGCATAACTTGCACTTATTGCAAAAAGATATACAGGCAGAAGACTAGGTGACCGATTCCGAGAACACCTTCAGTCGCGAGGTGGAAAAGAATGACAAGGACACATCGACACCAGTCGCTAGACACTTTAATTTACCTAATCATTAATGAGTTTAATGATATATTACAATGATATATTACAATATTATAAAAAATTAATATGCACTGCCCGCAGTTAGCAAAGGCTAGTCGAGGCAACATATGGCAATCCGCGGTCTTTCCTTACACTTAGGTGGCACGAAAAGCCGTAAAACTCTTGAACAAAAGCTCATCTCCTAAACCGGCAGTCTACATCCCACAGGGATGAACGAACGCTTTTCATTCCACTAATTTACTCGTGATTTTCTCGTTGCCATGTTCCCATCAATAACGTAGCTTTATTATCTGCCTTTAAAAGCACACACAACCCACAATTCCTCTATTCGCTCCGACGAAGGGCTAACGCTCGAAACGTCAGCTTTTGTAATCGTTACGGTGGCCAATTTACCATTTCAACTTTGTTGATATATCCAAATTTTCTCGTATCAACATTGTTATCCCGATGAGCGGAACTCGTCGGGATAACTCCGATTTGTTATCCCAATAACTCGTCGGAACTCCGATTTCGCTTCTTCGTAGTTCCGAACCCATTTGTCGTTCATTGCACTAAATGAATGAGGGTCCAGTTTTTCGTTAGTCATGATAGAAGCAATATAAGCAAGGTTTGCAAACATTGAAAAACAAAAATTACATAAAGTTAAATAGATAATGGAATAAATCACATAAAATAAGATAGGAAAAATGAAAGAAGACAAGAAAGTAGAAAAAGTGAATCATTCACAACCTAAACAATGAGCGGAAACCAAATAAGCAGATAGAAAAAAACAGATAGAAAGTTCAAATAAGGCACCAATAGTCTTACGAAAATGATAAGAATAAAAATGGAAAAAGAATAATCATAATATCAGCGCTTGTTTTTTCCAAAGTAGACGAAAATGGGCGAACAGTGTTTCCGTTTCCTCTTTTCTCATTGAATGTTTGTTAAAAATGCATGATGGGTAGAAACTGGACATCGCGCATGCGTAATACGAGCACGTGTTCATATGATGTCACGACGGGCTCAAAGAAGGAAAACTTTTTTATTTGTGTGGACTGATGGGCTTGTTGTATTCGCGTGTTAGAACTCCAGAACGACTTTGAATGAACTAGTAATTTGAAATATTGGACAAAATTTTAATACAGTTATTATTGAAACTCCTAAAAACGCGATTTACCACGACGAACTCACACATAAACATCAAGAACTCTCCGGTCCGCGCCAGACGTAAGCGAGCTGCTTGCGGTAAAATGGCAATTAAATGTCTGCATTCTGACCATTCGTCTACGGATGATCAGGTCAAATATCAGAAGACTCAGGCTGAAGAAGATCAAAAATTTAAAGAAAGTGAAGGTAAGGACTAAAATTGGGTGAGACATTGCTGTATACTAATTAACAGTAATGTTTGTTTACTATTTGTCAGAGGACTGTCATGAACCCCTAACGGAAGTGATATACCTATCATGATCTGGCTTTCATCCTTTTCTTTAGTGTATTTAACCTTACGTCAATCCGTATGTCAAATGTTTCACTCTTTTTCCCTTTCTTTTAAGAATTTGGTCGCCTATGTATCCTTATTTCGTTATTTTTCTTTGTTGATAAGTTGTGTTAAGTTGGCTCATTGAATTGTATACCATTTTTTATTTTTAATTTTAGTATTTTGAAAGCTTTTGTTTCCTTTTTTTTTTTAAGTTGGGTCAATTCCAAGTCTTGATAGTATCATGTACAAGCCATTCTATGAGTCAACTTGAAATTAAAGTGCAGATGAAGCCAGATCAGTTTGATCTTCTTAAATTTTCTCTGTGATCTTTTAAATACAAACAAGTGAGACTGAAAATCTTAGTATTATAATTGAGAATCATTATGTGCATGGGGGTAAACATTAAGATAAACACCAACAAATACAACAAGCTAAGAGAACAAAACCAGGTTTAGCCAAAACTGAAGGTTTTCTTATTACAGTAACTTTAATGTAACTGGCTATGGTTTCTTTGGTTCTGAATTTCTTTTTACTTTAAGATATGGGAGGTTCTCAAGTAGTCTCTGGAATGTGTGTAAAATGAATCTTTTCTAATTGGATTTTATATTTTGTACATATGAACAAAGAAAAGTTCTCATAACACAAAAATTTCTGGCCAGTAAAATTTTTATGCTAGCCTACACCAGAAGTATATTAAGTAGTTAAAGTTACACCAGGGTTAAAGTTTAAGAACTGTTTTATTTTGATGTTTAGGTGCTGATAATGCTGGTGTTTTATATGTCCTACCCCATCTTAAGCATGACTGGTATCAGAAGGTGAGTTTTAATCAAAACAAATTCAAAAATACTCTAAGGAAAGTATGGAACTACCGTCTGAAAAGGATTATTTTTTCTTCATGTTTTTAGGGTACAACATGCATCTACCATGCATGTAATGTGTATGTATACATTTAACATGCATGTAATATGCATGTAGTTTTGATTCCAGTATGCAATATTTCTGGCTGTTTTCTAAGTTTGTGAGATGATTTTATTTTTTCATTTTGAAACATCATTCATTACATAGAGGTAAAGATACACTGAATCAGGGCTTGACACGGACTTTCAACTTCCTGGACAAGTGGCTAGTGACAATTTCAGTTTGTTTATTGGCCAAACTGGCAAGTGGAAATCGAAAACCATTAGCCAAAACTGAATTTCTACTAGTCTATGGCTAGTTAGCTACTATTGGTGTCGAGCCCTCCTGAATGAATTTGATTTTTGTTTGAGAAAATCAACGTTTAACCAGCAATTCTAGAAAGTGAGCAACATATTGTTTTAACATGAAGAAGTACTATAACCAATGAGGTGTATAAGGCTCTTTAATTTTTCTTTTATTTTAGAGTCTGAATAATGAAAAAAATATATTTCTCAGATTCTTGTATCTTGTAAGCTAAAGTTTCTTCCAGTCCTCTCCTTTCCTCTCCACTTCAAAGTAACTATAGGATTAATTCTAAGTTTATGACTGAGTTGAAACTACTTGTGGGGTTAGCATTTCTTTGCTCCCAGAAAGGGATTTTAGCTCCACAACATGTAAATTTATTACTTGCTTTTAATGATAATCGTTTTCATAAACATAAGAAATGACATCATCAAAACCCTAACCAGGGTCCTTATGGTCCATTGCTACTGTGGAAATACATGCTACTCAAGTCCCTGATAAAGTGAATTGAATGTTAAGTGTATTATCAGATAACAAAATTGTGTGTATATAGGTATTTAGGTGTTTATGATCTGTTATAACTGAATTAATGGTGGTGTAGTTTCAGATAAAAAAATTGTGTGTACATGTTAGTATTTATGGTCTGTAATACATCTATTGCATGACCCTCAAGGATATATATAGTAGTTGGAAACTTTGAAGAGAATCTACTAGAAAACTATATTAGGAAATAGAAATTAAAGTAAAACTGAAACATAAAGGTAAGGAAGAAAGGAGTGGAAACCTTAAGAGAATAAAACTTGCAGGAATAGTCCAAGTCAGTTATAGTCCAAGTCAGTTATATGACTATGTTTTTTAACTAGATGCAATCCTAAACATTCTGGAGTGTAGTTGAACCCCACTAACTCAAGCTTGGTGAACTCAACCCCCTGGTAACTCAATCAAGATCCAATTTCCCTTGACCCCTTTCAGTCATTTACCATCAGCTTAAACTTGAACCTTTGCTAATGAACTGGCATCATTTTTCCCCCTCTGGAGTTTCAAGAGTTAGTGGAGTTCTACTATAATTTATTTTGGAGCTTAACAAGAGCCAATTGTTGACTGAAGACTGATTCTGTATGCTGTTTTGTTACATGTCTTTGTTGTTTTCTAACTTATGGAATTTCTTGGTTTTTAAAACAACAATTGACATGCACTTTGTGTTGTTGTATCTTTCTGTTTCTCTCAGGGTGAAGTTGTTGTTGTCCATTTGTATATTAAAAATTTTATCATGCTTGATACAGTCCTTTATGAAGATGAAATTCAGGTTAAATTTTCCACCAGGTTTGTTGGCATATTTTATTGATTATGTGCATTTGTTGGTGATCCTGTAGATACATTGATGCAGTTTTTTCCTTAGTTCAACTTATTTGTTCTTATCTTGGGTAGGGTGCGGAACATTATGTTTTTAAAAATGATGAACCGATTGATGGTTAAAATTTTACTGCAACATACAGTTTTGCTAATTTCCATATACAGTACATACTATACATTTCCTTGTACATGAACTTATTTTTGAGAAGTATAGAATGTTTGAATACATCATACCTTTGTTTTGATTAACTCTGAATGAGAGTTAAGTCAGCATTTTTACTTTTAATGAACTTTCGGGTGAAAAAGAAGAGTAAACCAGCTAAAAGATTAAATTCTCTCTATTTAGATGAGAACCAGATGTTTAGACTCAGCTTAGAGCATTTGTAAAAATAATTATCATAAACATATGGTTTTCAAGAAAATTTTTCCCAAACCTTTTCATCAATTAGCTATGGAAAATGGTGTTGTTGTTTGCCAGTTGATGTAAACACTTCTGATGTTGGTTGCAATGTTTCCTTGGTAATTTTGCTCTCTGTTGAACTCTATCAATTAATTTGTTTTACTGAATCAATCCAAAGGAATGAAGCATTTCTGAAGATGTACTCTGGTACATCGGAAAAGACTTTGTTTTCATGGAATCTTCAACTCAGGTTTGCCACAGATAATTGCAAGAAATTTATGTTTTTTTGTAAACTTTTTGTTAACCCATTAATCCCTTAGCAGCGCTCTAAGCTGCGACCATTTTGGTCGCCATGGCAAGTGAAAAAAATATTTGGCGACTAAAATTCTGGCGAAAGTCGCCAAGTGGCGACCAACAGATTAAAAGAGAAACTTACTTGAAAAATTATCATCAATAGGACGAATTTAATCAATAGTACAAGGGGGGCGACTAAATTTTTTTTATGCCAACCATTTTACAATTGAAGGTCACCAAACAGTGACTTTTTGAAGAATTGAGCTTAGAGCGCTGCCTAGGGTGACTGGCTTGCATGCACATGGAAGGTGATGGAAATAAATAAAATGATCACAGATTTTAAGAATCTCCTGATACTCAAACTTTGGGGAGAATATGAAAACCAATTTTTGGTTGCAAAGTGTAAAAACTTGACTCTGATTTATTCTAGTGCTGTGTATTTTGAACTCTTCCTGTTATTTTTTAATCATAGCCTGCCCACAAGTAGTTTTGTTTTTACTTGGAACCTCTGATGCCTACATGTGCATGTAGACATCATGTACACCTGTAGTGTGATTAAAAACATCTCCTGTCCTGTATTGTTTATTCACATATTAATTACCTATCACTGACAGCAATTTAAGAACATTTTTTCTTTACATGTAATGATGTTGCCCCAACTAGTACTGGACTCGATACTAACTTTTCATCTTGCTAGCCAAGTGGCTTGTGACAACTTAGATGTTACAACAATTTCAGTTTGTTTACCAGCCAAACTGGCTGGTGGAAATTGAAAACCACTGGCCAAAACTGAATTTCTACTACATAGTCTGTGGCTAGTTGGCTACTGTCAGTGTTAAGCCCTGCTAGTAGTCATTCAGTGATGGTTAAACCAAATTCACATTATAATACATTTAACATTATTCAACGATTATGATTCTATCTAATAACAAAGGAGAAATTTTGTTATTCTAGTTTCTATTTTGAGTATTATTACGTCACCTTTAAATAAAAATAAGCCACTCTTCAATAATAATTATAATAATAATAATAATTATAATGATAATAACACCTTCATTTAGACATGTTAATGTTTAAAGCTGAACAGCTTGTGGGGTTGTGTGTAAATCCAAATAAACCCTAAATGAAATAAATTCAAATGATGGTGGTTTTTGAGGAGAGGGGGAAACCAGAGTACCTGGAGAAAAACCTCTCAGAGCAGATTAGAGAACCAACAAACTCAATCCACTTATGACGCCGGGTCTGAGAATCAAACCCAGGACACATTGGTGGAAGGCAAGCACTCTCACCACTATGCCAACCCTACTCCCCCTAGAGAAACAGCCTAGAGACACATACCGTGGTCAGTATGGACAAATTACGTATGTTATTTACACAAAACACGTGCAAACTTAATAATTTGCAGACAAACGTAACAAAAAGCCAGCAAACTTAACAAAATGTGTACAAACTTAATAATGGACATGCAAACTTAACAAAATGCGTACAAACTTAATAGTGGACATGCTAACTTAACAAAATACGTACAAACTTAATAATGGACATGCTAACTTAACAAAATGTGTACAAACTTTATGACAGGCATGCAAACTTTAAAAGTAGAACGCAACTTTAAAGTGAAACACATACAAACCAAAAATGAAACGCATACAAAGTTAAAATGAAAAACATGTAGACTTATTTGCGTATGTTCTATTTTAAGTTTGCGTGCGTGTTTGCTCTTAAGTTTTTAGGCGTTTCATTTCAAGTTGGTGTGCATTTCATTTTAAGTTTGTTCGTCTCATTAAGTTTGTGCATGTTTTATTAAGTTTGTGTGTCTCATTTTAAGTTTGTGTTTTCAATTTTAACTTTGTACGCTTTTCATTTTTAGTTTGAATGCGTTTCATTTTAACTTTGCTTGCTATTTTTAAAGTTTACATGCCTGTCCTAAAATTTGTACACATTTTGCTAAGTTTGTATGTCTTTTATTAAGTTTGTACGCATTTTGTTAAGTGTGCATGTTCATTATTAAGTTTGTACACATTGTGTTAAGTTTGCATGTCCATTATTAAGTTTGTACACATTGTGTTAAGTTTGCATGTCCTTTAAGTTTGTTAGTGCTTTTTATACATGTAGTTTGCGTGCATTTTATTAAGTTTGCTGGTTTTCTGTTAAGTTTGTCTGCAAATTATTAAGTTTGCATGTGTTTTGTGTAAATAACATACGTAATTTGTCCATACTGGCCACGGTAGACACAGCCTAGAGAGACAGCCTAGAGAGACAGCCTAGAGACACAGCCTAGAGACACAGCCTAGAGACACAGCCTAGAGACACAGTTGGTGGATTGTTCCGAATGCAAGAGATAATGATTTTAGTTTTGGCATGTTGTTAACGTTTTCAACAATTTTGTCTTGTTCTTTCTCTGACTATGCAGCGAGAAAGTTGATCTGGAAACTTCAAAGAGCAGAACGTCAAAAGCCATTATTGAGTTATCGTTAAAAAAGACAACCCCCAACCGATGGCTTGGCTTAACACCACCACATATCCCAGGTAGTTAGATATCCAGGCTTAATTTTTATCCTGCAGTCCTGACAGGTATATTTTTGGGGAGCAAGTACTTGGTATTTTGTATTGAAAATTTTTTCCATTATCATAGAAAATGACAAGAATTTTTCACCTCCTTGGTGAGCTCCAGCTGTTGGGAAAATGGTGCTTTTTAAGTAACAAAAAGATGCCATGTTGTTGTGCATCTGTTCAGTAATACATGTCCATTAGATCACAGATGATGTCAAAATGTGGTGGAAACAGAATGTTGAGTTGCACACAAGGTGCAGTGGAGTGTGTCTTCTGAATCTTTAATATTCTTACCACATTTTGATGGCTTCTGTGATCTATTATTATACAGACCCACAAACAAAATGGAATCTATTTCTTTTATATCATAAAAAAAAAGGAAATGTTAATGGTGACCTCTTCTGTGAATTTGTCCTCCAATAGATCATTTAAGTGAGAACTAACCAAAATGTGTGTAAGATTTAGCTTATGTTATACTGGTAGCTGATTTTTGTTTTCGAGAATTTACCTTCTGAATTGTCCACTTAAATTTACCCTGCTATAAATCATGTTGACTAAATTGTCTTCCAAAAGTTTATTATGGATGTTGTTGTCATAATGATGACTTGAGTTAAACTCAAGTGAAAAACCCCCTACTAAAATGTCACTTTTTTCATTAATTTATTCAGAAAATATAAAGGACAGTAATTCATCAATCGATAGGCCCTTCAAACAACTAGTTAAAATCCCAAACTCAGATACAGGGTCACTGTCCAAAGAACCAATGACAAATGGAATTCATGAGCATTCTAATAGTGAAGAGAACACTGAGGCTGCTCTGCCTAACGAATCAACGAAAAGCATACCTATGGAAGATAAAGAAAATGTTGGTGAAGAAGTTGCTGCTAGACCTGAGGAAAAACTACTTCAAGGTGGGCATGCTGAGACACTAAAAGAAAGTGACTGTCCTCTGACAAGTGGGTCTTTTGTGTCCGAGAATCCTTGCAACTCCTGTGAAACTTCAGATAGGGAAAGTGCCAACTTAGATTTTGCTGAGGAATGTATACCAGGAGCTGTGGATAGTGATGACTTAACAGAAAATTGTGATACAAAAACTGGATTGCAATCTCAACCACAGGCAAAAGATAGTGTAATTAGAACTCCATATGTACACACTGATTCATCAAATGGGCAAGTAACTTTAGACAAACCTGTTGAAAAAGAAGAAACAGAACAGGATATGTACTCTCAGGTTCAACATGTGGCAGGGACCTCTACTGCAGAAAGCCTGACAACTTCATTCAGTACTCTTTCCACTTCTGTGCAACCTAGTACATCAACTTCGACCCTTCCTTCTGTGTCACCATTTGACTCAAATTTTAGTTCAGCAGGGGAAGGAACTGTACCTCCACCACCTCCAATTCCACCACCTCCTTCCTCGCACACACCTGCTGTGCGTGGATACAGTGATGGCCAAGTGAAGACTAGAGTTATGGGTGGAAACAACAGTAATATAAATCACCTTCCGTTCAGTGATGCCATTAAAGCAGCAGCGTCCAAGGGTACCAGCAGCAGTAGTTTTGATGATGATGATGATGATGATTATTATTCTGATCAGGAGTTGTCCTATGTTGGCCTCACAGGGTTGGAAAACTTGGGAAATACCTGTTACTTGAACTCCATAATCCAATGCTTAGCTAACACAAGACCCCTTAGGGACTTCTTCCTTTGTAAGTTTTAACAATATTTTATATGATTTGTAATCTTCAAAAACTGGTCTTGTGCCACAACTGCCACTCGACATCATTTTGAGTTTCATGGCATGAGTTATCAGCATGTGACGGTCTGTCTTTGTGAGATACTTCTTTTTCACTGGGTCTTTCCTTAAGAAACAACTCTGATCAGGGCTCACACCCAAAGCTCTTGTTGCAGACTGCAACAGGCTGAGCAATGAGTAAATGCATCTCATGCATACAGAACACTTGGACAATGTATGTTACTTGGTCAGTGCTGGTATTTTTGGCATCTGACGATTCTTTCAAATCGATAAAGGCCAACTTAACAAAGGGAGAGTCATGTTCAAGTCTGTATTATCTTGCACATGTGATTGTCAGTTTTTTTCTTTCATCTTAATTTATTTCACATTCAGATGAACAGTTTAAAGAGGACATTAACACAGAGAATCCTCTAGGGACTGGAGGAAGGCTTGCTCTCATTTTTGCTGACCTAATGAGAAACTTGTGGTCTGGAAAAGACAGATCATTATCACCATATAAACTAAAGGTAACAAAAAATTAAATTATATGTGCATCACTGCATCCTTAGACATGATCATTTGTTATATCTGGGTAGATAATTGCCATCCCTTGGAAACTAGTCACATTTTTGTTGTTTTTTATTCATGTGGCTGCATGCAATCATGAATGGTAGATTGTTGAAACTGAAAGAACAGGGTGCACAGACATGACTGTGGCAAGCATTTGAAGAGTAGTTCTTTGTCATCTGAATGATTATTGTTTTTTACTGTAGGGAATTGTGGGTGAGAAAGTCTGTCAGTTTAAAGGGTTTATGCAGCAGGATGCTCAGGAATTCATGGCCTTTTTATTGGATGGCCTTCATGAGGTAAAAGAAGAAAAACGTTTTTTTAGTAGGTGTAGAAAAGCTGTTGCTCTGTTAGTAAAATGAATGTTTAATCGCAAACCTATAATTATTGTAGATAAACTCAAAGAAACAGTTACAACCATTTGCTCTAGAACCTACATAACTTGTGACTATTAACATGTGTTGGGTATTTGTTAGGATCTTAACAGAGTCAAGAAGAAGCCCTATGTAGAAGAGGTGGAGGGAGCAGGGAGGCCCGACACTGAGGTTGCAAATGAAGCATGGAGAAGATACAAGAGCAGGAATGACTCAGTGATTGTAGATTTATTCCAAGGACAATTGAAATCCAAACTCACTTGCCCAGTGTGTAAGAAGGTTAGTCAGGGGAAAGGTGGAGTTGATTGAAGAAGACTTCGACAATCTTAAAGTGCGTGAAAGTTGCACAAAAAAAAAAAAAAAAAAAAAAAAATTCCAGGAAAATACTGCGATTCATTTCCAAGTTTGATTTGGAAGTTTGGATGGGAGGCTGCTACCAAAATAATATTTGTCTGAATTATTTCCATGTGTCATGCAGGTGGCAGTATTGTAAAATCAGACAAAGTTCTTGGGGAAATTTTCTTGTCAACATCTCTGTTTTAATGATCAACTGTCCTCACTTGTTGTGGGTAAATGCAAATTCAGATCTTTTAACTTCTTTAGATGTAGGGTTAACATGTGTTAACAAGTTCAAAATTAGTCCAAGATGACTCGTTTTGCGTTCAACATATATAAGTCGTTTAAAGCCTTTCTGTGTCACTTTAGTTCATCTCTTGCTACCTTTAATTCAAGGCGCACTTTAGTCTATGATTAACATAACAGATCTAGAACTCAGTTTTACAAGATTGTAAACATATAATCAATTATTAATTATTTTTTATTTTTTGTCCCTAGATTTCAATAAAATATGATCCCTTTATGAATCTGTCCGTACCACTGCCAAAAGATCAGAAAAAGCTGCCTGTGTATATTTTCTTCAAAGATTACAACAAAGTTCCTCTCAAGGTAAAGGGAGAAGGGGGGAATGTTAAGGTTAGCTCAATTGGTTAGAGCGCTGGGTTGTGTTTTGCGGTAGGTCGAGGGTTCGAGCCCTGGCCTGACCAATACTCAAGGTCTTAAAATAACTGAGGAGAATTTGCTACCTTTCGATAATCAAGAAATGGATAGATATTCTAGTCTACGCGGACAAGGACGAATAAACCGTAAGCCCCGTTTCCTACAGGGTTAGGGGTAGGAGACGTTCATTTCTCACGCACGAGATTACTGTATGGTGGATGTCCTCCCCTGGGTGGGATGGGTGGGTGTTGGCCTTCAAAAGCCCCTATGGGGAGTGGTCAATTAACCTATGTATGTGTGTATATGTGTGTGTGTGTGTGTGTTTGTGTGTGCGTGTGCGTGTGCTTGCGCCTGCACGTGCGCGTGTGCGTGTGCGTGTGCGTGTGTGTGTGTGTGTGTGAGGTTAAAAATTGTTCTGGATTTATTATTTTAGAATCAAGCTGGCTTGAATAAGTTAAAACAAAGTAAAAAAGAAGTGACACGTACATTTCTGGCATTTTTTGTTTCTTTGTCTGTTCGTTTTTTTCAATCGATGTACATTTTTTGAATTGGTTTATTAGTTTCAAACTTTTTTGTCATTTGCAAACTACTTTGATTTAATTTTGTTGATCTGTTAGTATTAGCCCTTGAGTTTTTAGAATAAAATCAGTCTTTTAATGTCCTTTGTCGTTGTTTAAAATAATCTGTACAGTTCACAGACAAAAGGATAATTCTTTTCTATGTGTCCATTTTAGATTGGGGTGAAAATAGCTTTGGGCGCTAGTATCGAACAGTTCAAGTGTGCTGTAGAAAGATTTACTGGAATTCAGCCTGATAATGTAAGTGGCCTTTTCTGTAAGCGTGCATACTGTTAAACCGACTGGGTGCACTATTTTTTAGGCGATTGTTATTTAGAAACGTTCTTATAGAGAAACCCTAATGGTCTTTGAACTAATTTGCGGACAATTTTTAAAAGTGTTAAACCATCTCAGTGTATCAAAGGGACAAAGCATGTAAAATTGCATAAGATGTCTCTCCTACTAGGGGTTAGCCCTGTTGCAAGTTAATGAATCCTCTCGTATCGGGGGCATTTCAGTTGGCAAAAAAACAAACAAACAAACAAAAAAACCTAAAAGACAAAAACAAAAACAAGAACATTGAAAAGCTTTCTTTCTCCCATAGGCCATTTGTTTCAGGACAGTAATTTCTCATATACTGTAAAGTAATATGCCCTGTTTGTTACTAATGTCACACAGATGAGAGTTTATGAAGTCTTTAGTGGCAAATTTCACCGCGCATTTGACAACGGAACCAGCTTGTCTTCTGTGATGTCAACTGACATAATAGTTGTGTGAGTACTTGTATTTTACTCATTCTCATATTTGTAAAGTATTGCAATGTGGTGGTTGGTTATATATTCCCTTAGCTCCGGTTGGAGCATAGGCCATTAACCACTTCCGTCCTCCATCGGGTTCTGTCCTGGGCAAATCTTCCTAAAGTGGCCCAAGTGTGGCCCCAGTTTCTCATTTGGGACTCTACACCTCTTCTCCAGGAGTTCCTGGGACGACCCCTCTTTCTCTTGCCCTGAGGGTTCCAACGTAGTGCCTGCCGGGTGATGTTGTTAGCCGGTTTCCTTAGGATGTGACCTATCCATCTCCACTTTCTCTTTGAGATCTGAGTTATGATTGGTTCCTCGCCTGCTAATTCCCACAGCATCTCGTTCGTTACCCTGTCAGTCCAACTGATTTTTAAAATTCGCCTAAGGTGGTTGGTTGCTAAGGGGAAAAAACATGGATCTGCTTGAGGTTAGAAGAGGTCTACAACAGTGAGAGAATGTAAAAAAATTATCGATGTATTGTGAAAATGACGCCCAAGAAATAAGTGTGATCGTAAGGTGTTTTTCGATAATACTCGAATTTTCTTACAACTCTTTGATCGCCAAAAGATTTGTTGATACTGTGCTTGTGCCATAGCAGGAAGCGGGAAGCTTTTCGCAGAGTAGAAACGCCGGAATTTTGCAGCAGAATATCTACACGTTTGTGTTTATTATTATTATGTTTATTTCGTCGCAGTTACGAAGTGCTCAGCGAAGAGGAGGCAGGCGAACCAGTGTATGAAGTACCAATCATACAGGTATCACCTCTAAGTTCCGAAAGCTAACCCTCCTGATCTATTATAATAGATTTCTCTGTAGCGTATGCTTGAGAAGACTCAATCTTCCCGAAATTTTAACTGTTTTAACATACTATGTCCACAGGGCAGTGCAATAAAATCGTAAATGGAGGAGGCCTAAGTATAGTATTACGCCAAATCTTTCACAGGATGTTGCTTTTGAGGGAAATTGACTAAACGCAAGCTCCTTCACAGTTTTTTTTTTTTCCATTCTCTCTTTCCCTTAAGCCTCTAGGAGAACAATTTAACGATCTCGCGAGTTTGGTCGTAGGGAGAAAAGACCAAAAAGATAACACAACGGCAATGAAACTAAAGGGCACATAAAAATGGATTGTTGGTGGCTTATTCATTCGAGAGAGAGTTTCCTTTAGATGCAGTAAAACGCAGAGTTCGACCAGGTTTTATATTTATTTCCTATTTTTTGTTTTTGTTGTTGTTTTCGTAGAGAACAGTGTGTCCACGAGTGGTGCCCTCTCATTGTGCAAGCTGCTACAAGCATCCGGGACACAATGAAACACTACGGAGATGCACTCAGTGTTGGGGGATAGGATATTGTAACATGTAAGTAAAAAAACAAATGTTTTATCACCATACTTCACTGCGTGTCGAGGTAGTACCTTCTTTTCCATGGTGTGTCCTTCGTACGCTTCATTTTCACGCGTGAGCAGCGCACGCGCGGGAACAAAATAGCAGCTTCTATCACGGCGTTCTCGTGCGCTTGCGGCGGCTGGCGTTTTTAGCCGGTGACTCGTTTTTGAAGCGTTAACTTCTACTACGTAGAAGTAAAGGAGTTGTAATGATCTGAAAGGAATGTCAACCTTTTGCTGGGTAGTGACTTTTTTGTGTTTGTTTACTCAACTGAAAATTCTCTGGAGAGGACAGTTATTCTGATAATGTACCAAAGCTCGCTAGGGATGTAGATCGTGATTTTATCGTGAACGAGCGTGGTAACCCCTCGCGTGCGAGGGGATAGGGATACATGTAGAAGATGGGAGGGGAGGTGAGGGGAGGGAACGTGATGCGAGGAGAAAGAAGTCATTTTATCATAGCATTCTTTTGTGTATTATGCAGGCAATGCCAAAAAGATCATTGGACAACTCATAAAAAGACATGCAAAAGGGTACCTCAACCCATTGGATTACCCTTCGTTATCAGCATTCCTGCTTCAAAAGCCACCTTCAAACGACTTCAAGTTATGGCGGAAGAGTATGCTAAGTATGTCGAATCTTGATAATTTCAGTTCTTTTCTTTTTGTTTTGTTGTCGTCGTTGTTTTTGCATTGCACTGCACTGCATCAGCTGTTATAATTTTCAGCTCACCCGAAATTGAAAGGGCGCAAACGTCATGATATTCATTCGTAATTTCCAGTCTTTTCTATTGAATGATTAGGTATCTCAGGTTTAGCTACACAGTACGAAAAGATATTTTTTCACTTAACTTAACCAAGATATTGCATTCAGTGAAATTTGTGTTTTTTGTGCGTTTGAATGTTTGTTGATTGGTTTGTTTGTTTTTTTTTCGCGGCAGGTATTCAGTAATTGTTCAGCCCGGTGATAGCAGCCCGCCGACCTCGCCAACAAATGTTGACAAATCGACCCCAAGCGAGGACTCCGGTGAGTTAAACGACGAGAAAATTGTTTTATTTGTGGGTTAAAATGTTGCCTTATCATCTGTTCCAGCATGGTCTCCGGTGCAAAACCTCTACCACTGAATTCTAGTGTATCTGTCAATCGCCATGCGTTTCTTTGAGTCATCATGTACGAGATAACTTTCCGTCAACAGTGTTCTACCCAAAGGAATTACTTATATATAGAAGGGCGCTGCCTTGTGAGTAGGCAGTACCCTAATAAAATTTAGGGCCGAAGGCCCGAAGCTCTGGGGGGGGGGGGGGGGGGGGTCCGGGGCATGCTCCCTTGGGAAATTTTTAAAACTTGAATCTCCCAGGAGCACATTTTCCTGCAATCTGTACAAGACCTCTTCTTGCAATGATGCATACGTAATCTAGTTTTAGTTAAAAAAAAAAAAAAGTGGTACTCTGGGAGAATTTAATTACTTTAATACACAGCTGTAGCTACATCAAAACAATACTGTTGTTTTTTAGAGCCTCCTTCCTTCTTAAAGTTACAAGTTGGCTCAAACTTTACGAACTCATCAAGAGAGAAACTGACAACATTTTTGAAGTTTATGATAACTCAAAGTCAGAGCCGTAATCAGAATCTTTAGCATCCAAATCTGTTAGCTCCAAGGCTTTGGAGGTTTCCTCTACTTCTTCCTCAATAGAAAAATTACTCACTGTCAGAGTTACCAGGAGTTTCGAAATATCGAATATTCCAGACTGCACGATTCCAATGATGACATTCTGCGGCAGCATCTATCAAAGCCGAAGCAGATTTTCACGTTTAGAATTTTTGATATGTTAACGCTTTCGAATGCGTTTCTTGACTTTATCTTGAATGAAAATTAAATTGGAAGAAAGTTTCTTCCAAGTTTCTTACAACTGCTCGGAGTATATAAGCTTTGAAAACCAAGAAAATACTAATGAACAAAGGTTGATAGTTTCTAAAGAAACTGTTAGGCGCTGCGTCTGTGGGGGTAACGAAATAATTTGGATATTTGAGCGTTAACCCTTCGTCATTCGCTCCGACGAAGGGCTAACGCTCGAAACGTCAGCTTTTGTAATCGTTACGGTGGCCAATTTACCATTTCAACTTTGTTGATATATCCAAGAAAATACGAGCTTTATATTGAGACGCACGTGTTAGCTGATAAGCATCTTTTACGGCGACATTCTACTCTTGTTGTTTATTTCACATTTTGAATTGTACTTCAGACAAAGTATTACATGAACAGTTTAAGGAATGGAAAGCAAAGGAAGCATTGTTACTGAACGTAATTTCTCAAAAAAGAGAACCATTCTTCCGAAAACCAGAAAACATAAATTTAATTTTCTGGGTCAGTGCTCTTCATTTTTCATATGCAAACTAGTGCTTGCGTGTTTCCCTCAAAGGAAAGTGTAAACATTACAAGATTGATGAAATGCTGAAAACTAACCTTTTGACTTCCAGCCCTGTATGTAAATGACAAAAAAGAATCCGGGAGGCCTTGAGTTTTTCTTTTGCTTGTCATGATAACTCCACAGAATGCATTTGCTTTAAACGTGTACCACGTTAGCCAATTAGGCACTTAAAAAACTCGATTAACACGCAGCGCCTTTCTTGTCAAAATACAAGCTATTTTCACGATCTTGTGGCAAGTAGTTGATAAATAAGTGCAGAAAAAAGGTTTTAAACCTACAAGGAAGGGTAAATATTTAGTTGAGGTTGATAATTTTTTTTCTTGACGACTTTCTTGTTGATTTCGTACTTGAAGTAGCCGGGTACTCTGTTTTAGGTAGACAGGTACCGGTACCCGGGGCCCGGCTTCTAATAAAAACCCTGCATGTGGCCCACATGGTATCTGAAAGGCTGCCACTCGTATTCAACCGAATCCTTCATCTTCCCATTACATAAACCCGTCCCCCTTGCCAAGGCATTGACGAAATCGTTTGAATTCTTTCTTTAGGCGTTACCTGTGTGGTGGGTCCCCCTAAAGGCAACGTGCCCAAGTTCTACGTGAAGCCTGTCACAGCTTTTGGAGATGCTGTCATTGGACAAGAGGGAAATCGCCTTTCAGATGAAGGTACAGTTGAAGCATTTGTAAAGAGCGTGGGAACAGGGAAAACTTCGCTTTCCCCACCAAGTGTCAAACCTCCGACCCTCTGATTTTGTGCTCGGCGAGATGTTTTACCCTTTGAATTACACATACCCCCTTGTCAAGGAAGGGGTAATACTAGTTGGTTCATGTGAAAAAAAAAAATAAATAAATAAATAAATAAAAAATAAAAACACCAACAACAATAACGACATGAGCAACAACAAGGGCATCATCATCATCAGCAAAGACTGGTTCATCTGCTCTTTCAGTGGTCTTTTCTTACTGCAAAATTAAAGTTTAGCATGTAAAGATGAAATAAAAAATTTTTAAAGTTAAACGGAAAAAGGGGTTCGTGTCGTACCATGTAACAATAATCTTTTTGACTACGACAGGATCAAAGCCGCTGGATTTGGGGAACAAGTACTTTTCAATTGACTGGAGGAATCATCCCCGATCACCTGAGTTTGTTGACGTGGTAGAAAAAAGAGACTGGGTATGTTACCACTCAACTTGACCCTCTGACTCCCATGAGGGACCAAGACAGAATTTCTCTTTACAATATCTATACTATATCAAGCAGGCAAGCCTTGAGAATAAAGAATTAAAAAAAAAAAAAAAAAACATCAATTAGGGTATTATTAGTCGGTCCAACAGCAAATTCTTTGAATCAACACCATAAGACCTGTCTGGAAGACAGAGAGGAGAGTTGGGGAGATCTTGGAAGGGAAAGAGGTACATGTATAGTTCTGTTACATTAACTCGCTTCGCTTTGTTTTGATTATCTGTTTCTACTCGAAAGTGGACAAGATAAACCTTACAAGGACATATGTCACATACTTTTAGATGTTAACTTCGTGTTAATTTTTTTTCAGTTATTTTCTAGGTTAGTTTATACTAGTAGATTTCGAGAATAGTTAAATATTCCTTTGCTGAAAACGCATCTTGTAAAGCAATAATTTGATGATTTCGTCCACTGAGAGCTGTTTCGTCAGTGGCACCTCACCATTGGTACATTTGTCGCACTTACTGGGCTCTTTCATTTTTATTTCAGGATTTCGTAGAACATTCGTCATACAAATCAGGGATGATTACAGGTGAATATTTGCTTTGATTCAGTAAAATTGACTCTTTTTAGTTTGGTTTATTACAAAGTTTTGTTAAATCCACTTTATTTCACTGAAGGAAATATTTTCTTTTCCTTTTTTAGAGTCGTACAGTTGTTCGTTAAACCAGTGTTTAGAGTTGTTTACAGAACCGGAGACATTGAGTGAAAACGACGCTTGGTAAGGTTTCCCCTAAAGGATGTTTCTTGAGGGTTTCTACAGGGTGATGGCTTCTACGGTTAGCGGTTGAAATTTTGGCCAATTTATGACTAACGGTCAGCTTCCTTCCTTGGTGATAAACGAAAAAAAATTACGGTTAACTTTTTTTTTTACGACAAACGGTTAAAATATTTCAGTTTTTACGCCTAATGGCCAGATCATTTGGCCGTTTTAAACACGAAGGCGCGCTTTTTAAGGAAGTCTTCCCTGGGAAGACCTAGGCTCATTTGTCACTCACCGTTGACGTGTGCGGGTTAAATTTAAATGCTGGTAGACGAACAAAAGGAGTTAATAAGATATCTATTGTTTACTTCCACCAATATGGTGGCACGAGGTAACGTGCGAACCACCTACTTCGATCTCAAATTTACCGCCACAAATAAAGACAGTTTCCATTGGAGAAAGGAAATAAAAATCTCAAAAATTCTTGTATTGTGATGAAGACATAAAACAATTTTGAGGAATGCGCCCTCTGTTCACTGCTTTGGAGTAGCTGTAGCTCAAGCTGACTTGACTCTAAGGGTTCTACATCACACGATGGTTGATTGACAAATGGTCCAGTGGGACATAAGGCTCCTTTTATAGGGCGCCTTCTTGTTTAACTTGAAGGCTAACGGTTAGCCGCATTAAGACCCTCTTGCTTTCTTCATTGCTATTTACGAAGTATATGAAATCCGCGTACGAAATTGATGGTTGTGCATGTGAGTAAGGCTTTGCCCGCTGACTTGCAGGTACTGTCCTCAGTGTAAAGCCCATCGTGAGGCCACCAAGCAGTTGTCTGTGTGGCGTTTGCCGGAGATACTTATCATTCACCTCAAGAGATTTTCCTTCCGGAACATCTTGTTTAAAGACAAGATAACTAAATTAGTCGAATTTCCGCTAAGGTTGGTGAATTTATTTGTATGTTGCACGAGAATCAGTGACATCCATGCTTTTTTTTTTACCAGGAATGTTCTGGTATTATTTCGTCTGTTGTTACTCTCGTTTTCCTGATTTAGAAGATGTTTCAGACACGTCTGGTTAGAGCCCTTCTCTTTTATAATGATGCTTGAACATGGAGTCTCTGTGGGTCAGCGGTAGAGCATTGGAGCGCGGAATCCCAAGGTCTGAAGTTCAATTCCTCATGGCGACTCAGAATTTGTCTATGTCCCACGCTCGTGATAAGCCGAAAGAACACCTTTCTATGCTTCACTTATGGTAGCTAGCTCTCTTCCGATAGTGTTTCGTACTTTTATGAGGGAAGGCAGGCGCAGCTAGTTCGCTGGTTCTTTTTGTGCTTTATGAAGCTTTTGTCACCGCTGGCAAAGCTAAATATCTCAGCTTAGAATTAAAATCACTAGACAATTTTTTTTTTCGCTGTTGTGTTAGGGGCTTGAACATGTCTAACTTCACTCTTGGTAAAGATGACAACGAAGAATCCTTGTACGATTTGTTTGCCGTGGCTAATCACAGTGGGACAGTCAGCTTTGGTCACTACACCGCATTCGGTCGGCTGGCAGAGGCGGACCATCCTACCACAGAACTGGGTCGTGATGGCTTGGGTTTGTACAAACGTTGCTTCTTTATGCTTTAGTGTTGTGTTAGAATGGATGGGGGGTGGGGGAAGGGAATCGGTGTATACTACGTGAATGGTTCAAACAAAGTGTGTGTCGAAGTCGTTGTTTCCGAAGTCAACTATGGTTCTTGTTGGATATATATCGCTCGTAAAATCCAAAACACAGCGTTGGGAAACAATTACGACAGTGATAGGTGGAGAGATTCAAAACCGCGTCTTCTCGAGCGGCAGTTCTAGCTTTAACAACAACTGCCAACATTTTTAGCTCTGGTATTTTGTAAAAATGGCACAGCGGCAGGCATAAGATGCGTTCCCTTAAGCAGTTTTGTAGGACTGAAGTAGGTCTGATAGTCACAGCTGTACGTAAAGAGCAAATATGCTGTGCCCTTGAAGAAATTGTCGTTTAATTTGCAGCTGCAACCAGATGAAGGTTTATCTGTGGATATATTTGTTTTCACAAAAATCAATTCAACTTCCTTCTTTTCACCCCACGGTACTTGGTTTTGCTGATTTTTTTTTTCCTTACTTTCACAGGTTGGCGTTATTTTGATGACCGGCATGTCACGGAGACCCATGAAGAGCGTGTCGTGTCCAAGTACGCTTACGTGTTGTTCTATAAACGGCGGCCCACTGTAAAGGATTTTGTGAAACAAGTGAAACGCCCTAAACAAGATGTTGATTCCAATATGGAAAGCCTCGAAGACGTTGACGAGAACGAGCTAGATTGAAGACAAAAAAATTGTAATATATCTTGGGTAAATGCGTCGCTAAAATTATAACCCGTAGCCCCGTCTAGATTTAGATCTTACCGTTTCCTAAAGATAAAATTATGAACTGTGGAAATAACTTTCAACAGTGAAGCTGTCTATTTCTCCAACGAGGAGATTGACAAGGCGCGGAACGATAGGGCTCGACCTAAAGTTTGAATGTCTTGGTCAGGTTTAAGGAAACGTTAATGGTTTTTAATGCAAGCTTGTAATTAAGTTCGTTTTAGGTTTTTTTCTTTGGCACATTTAGCATTTGTTTAAAAGTCAACATCTTGTCTAGCCCTGTATGCTTATCTGTACAGTTGGGGTTTTAAAGTTCGTGATATTTCGCGTCCAACTATTTTTGTACTGATGAAGGATATTTTTAATACATAGGCCTATTTGGTTCCATTAGTTCTAACTTACTCTAATTGTTCTAACTTGAAGGATTAATCTTTAATATTGTTTACAATTATCAAAACCACTCGCCACAGCCCCATAGCGCAGTTTGGCAGACTCAGGGGTAGGGGTTGCACTTTTCGAAAGGTTCCAGGTAGGATAGGGTGTGGCGTTTCTCCCAGTTCTGCTTATGAAATGGTTGCGAGGAGAAATTTACAGTAGATCTGAAAAACTGAGTTGATACTAGGATAGGGTGAGTAAAAATGTAATTTAAGTAGCAGCCCTATAACATTTACAATAAAGGAGATATTTGCAACTGCTGCTTTTGGCTCTTTTCTTTCTTTTCTTTTCTCTTCTTGGCATTTTCATTCATTGGTTCTTATTAGGTTAGACCTTCCTTCCTTCGTTTTATTAGAGAGGAGAAAGGAGAAAAATTATAAGGAAAAGAGAAGCGGAATTTAGGGGCCTAAGAAAACAATGATAATGACAATGATATTCGACATTACTAAATATATATAGATCACTCATTTATCCTTATTTATCATATGGCCTTGTAGCTAGGGGCCAAGCAGCTAAGTCTCGTATGGAAAAATATTGATACTCCAGAAAAGGGTTGTGCTATTAATGAACTTTGCCGACTATAATTCACAAGTCATCCCTTATTTTATATCAGCTATTATTATGCCAATTAATACGCTTTGCGTTAAACTCTCTTCTTTCCTAATGCATGATGTCGATAACAATTTAACCCCCCCTCTAATCTTTCTGGTTTGTTCACTCTTTCCCACCAAATACACAATCATAATACCCGATCTTCACCTGCCGGTAACTATTACATAAACTATTCTAGGCTAAATCAATATAAAAACTCATTCTTAAGGATTGGTTGTAAAATTTGGAATAGCATCCCAGGAAACTTAAGGAATCTTCCAAAAGATTTTTTCAAGAAAAAGCTAACAACAATATTATTTCAAAATCTTCAAGTTCAAGATAGTTATGTTGACTAGAACGAGTAATCAATGATGTGTCAAAAGTTAAATCCAGTTAATAGTAGTGTATATAACTTATGTATTCTTGTAGTTATTGTCATGTGTTTCTATTCCTGTATTGTTGTATTATACCGTCATTTCTGCTTTTAAATTAATGATTTAATATATAATTTCTGTTTCTTTTCTATTTACTGAATCTTTTGTTGAACCGAAATCTATGTAAGATGTTTTAGTGTCCACACACTGCCCGCCGAGACTAGCTATGCTATTTGTGGGTAGTGGTTGATTATGTTAAGTTAAGTTTAACGCCATTAGAATAAAAGAATAAAGGAATAAATAAAGGAATAATAAATCCAAATTTCAACCAGGTAAAATGATTATTTGCCTAAGCTATGCGAGAAAGTTCACCCTGTTTCGCCTCTGTTTTGGTTTTGTTTTGTTTTGTTTTTTTCCTAATAAGCCGATGGATTGTCGCCGATAGAAACAACCTTAGTTCTCAACCCAGAAAGTCGTTCTCTTTTGGTCAGTTATTCACTGTGAGAAATACATACGGGGAATTGAACGCGACCACAGTCATGTAAAGACGAACGGAAGTACAATCAGAAGGAAAACATAACAGGAAGGTGCGATTAAAGAAGCAATAGCTGAAGAAGGTTACTTCCTTTTTCGCTTCATTCCGATTGTTATTGTACCCAGTAAACCACATGCTTCAAATATGATTTTCTCCGCGCTCAAACATCACGTTATCTTCTCGCGCTCGGCTTGTACGAAGTCTAATGTTTTGGTAGTACTGATCGTCTTCTACCCGATCTTAGAAAAAAAATGTGACAAAGCACGCGGTTTTCTTGTGACCCACTCCAGACTGGGTAAGCCGTTTCGGAACGTATTGCGTGTTTGCTAGAATCACTTCTGGGAAAAACGGTATAACTAGTCCTTAAAATAATTTGGATATATATCAACAAAGTTGAAATGGTAAATTGGCCACCGTAATTTACCATTTCAACTTTGTTGATATATCCAAATTATTTCGTTACTCCCGCCGACGCAGCCCCAAACAGTTTCTTTCGAAACTATCAGCCTTTAGTCCTTAAAATATCTTAGTCACAGAAAAAAGCTCCTATTTTCTAAGAAACTGCATCACATCAGTTAGGATTTTAGTGAAGGTAACTGTACACCGTTAATCATCTTTCTTACACGGTCTCTCTCTAGGGTAATACCCTCAATCAAAAATATACCCTGAGGATATAAGAAATAATTAAATAGATAAATAAAACGACGGTAAATAAACAAAGTGAATAAAACTGACGAGCCACACACCGGAAACGTGTGTTGAGGCAAAGGTGCGATAGGTCATGAACAACAGGAGAAGAGATTGCTCTCATTCCGTCACGCAAGTAATGATCTTTGCCGTGTTTATATTACACCGATTTCTGAAGAATAAGAAATAACTATTTGAGCTATACTTGTCTGTCTCAGACGTTATCATTTATTTCGTTAATCTATTCATTTATTTGGTGACTATCCAATTATTTTTTTTTCAGCACGTGTTTGGACGAGACCTAGTCACGTTTCACGCAATCTTCGTGACGTTTACAACCATATATGGTTACGGCAGAATTTTATTGGTATTGGTCGTAGTCAAATGTTTGCGATCTCTGTAGCGAAATACAATAAAATATTGCCCAAGACGAAGGATTGATCTGGAGGTCTTCCAAAACTAAGGATGCGTTTGGACTTAGAAAAGAACAGCAAGTGATTAATTCGCCAGCAATATTGTTTTTCTGCTATGGCTGCGAATCTTCCTTATGAAATAAGCAAGTTCCAAGAGCACTCGAGGCTACTAAAGCAGATAAAGCGAGACACTAACCGATACTTTCAGGAAATTCAAGACTCGGGGCAATTCAGTCAAGACGTCTTGTCTGCATATCTTCCAGAAAGCGATTATCAGTCCTTAGCAGTTTGCGAGAAACCTCCTACTATTATCGTGATAGGACAGACTTGCTTCGCAAAAGTCTGTGTGATCAACGAGCTGCTTGGGGAACCCGTTCTACCCGTGGTTGGAGAGTTAGACAGTCGCACATCATGGCGAATGATTCGATTGAAGTACGGGAACATTTCCAACGTCAGCCTAGTTTTACCGGATAGTTTTGAATTAGCGGCGAACCTTAACGCCTATGAAGGCTCGTGGGAATGTGTTCCGAGAGCTGATCTCGAATTGACTGAAGTACAAAGGGACGATCCAGCATTGGCCACTGCTGTAGCTGAGGTTTCGTTAACACATCCCCTGCTGAAAGCCGGAGCAGAGTTAGTGTGCTCCCCCAGCAATCACGAGGGCGACATTGACAACATATTCCGTGCCTGTTGCGAGGACGTGCTTCCAATTGTTCTTTACGCGATAGAATTTGATATTTTGACCGAGAAGGTAGGTTATAATTTCATTGCTGTAAACATGCCCGTAATTATCATATTTAGTTCACGCATGCGAAGACATGATCTGAAAGAGCTGTTTACAATAATATTCCAACCTCTCTCGCTCTTTCAGTGGAGGATGTTGTTAATAAAACATTTGTTGGGACAGACAAAGCTCAAGATGCGTTTTTTTTATTTGTATTTTTTCATCTGAAACAGTCGAAAAAGGCAATCTATGGGGTTGTAATTAATGAAGACCATTACAGCATGAGTTACATGTATTTGGTAACTCTTATGTCTTTCATTATCACCATTCATAACAATTAGTTCTGATCGGTAGAAAGTGACCACACAATGTCAACTGCTGTGAATGAAAACTTCCACGCGAAAAACTGGCTTTTGAGATAAGAACTGGTGTGTACACTGTGCTTTGCGCTTTAGAACGAATTGCGTGTATATTGTTGAGGCGATACCGTGCGAAGTTTTGTTTTGTTTCTTTGGAATGTGCGGTGGAAATAACGTTACTTCATTTAATTGTGATAATTTTTTACTATGGGAAATTTCTGTTTCATGTGCTTCTACAGCGAATTTGTTGTGTCTGGTAAAGGGAAATTATTAAGATATCCTTTAAAATACTACCATCTTTCTTATCCTACTTTTCCAGCTAATGTATTGTTTGTTGTAAAAACTGATATTTCCTCAACTCCTAAGGAAGTGAAATATTGTGCAATAAATCGGTTATTTTTCAAATTTAGACTTTGTCCTCTTGTAAGGGACTCCAGATATGCCAAACATGGAAGTTATGAATTTCCTAATTAATACCTAAATGATTTGCTAATTGAAAGTAACTTGATTGCAAGGCAGATTGTATATAATATGCAAAAAATTTACTTTTTAGTGCAATGAATGATTTTTTTTTTTATTTAAAGTCTTTTTGTATCTTTTGTATCTCTTTTCAAAAAAATAATTCACATATATGGCACATGTTCATGTTTTTTGAAATACAGTTGAACTTGTATTATGGGGCACCATGTTAAGCCATCCCCTTGTATAAAGTGGTTGCTCTGTAAGGTCCCAAATTCATTCCCAGGAATAACAGTACTGTAATTTTCACTGCTATTAAAGGGGAACTGAAGCTTAAAATTGGTATATTGTTTGCATTCATTTCTAGTTAGCTTTAGAGGAGTAAGATAAAGTGCCGAATTTCATATTCATTCACTTCTTGTTTTTTATGAGAAAATTCGATTTGAAGTTGCCTTTTTCCCACTTTTGGGGCTGTAAGACCGTCGGCTCAAAATAAGTCAGCAGCGGTCGTTTATGGCATCAGTGGTGAGGAACCAACTTAGGAAAAACAACTGTTACTATTTCATTTTCGTAGTTAATCCCCATTACAAGCCACGTAACTTCAATTACTCCAAAACCAAACCAAAGTTGTGTAGGAAGAGTACGGGTTTATTGTCTTTCTTCCCCACCAGTGACATAAGAGCAAGGTAAAATGACCGCTGACATCGCTTTTCTGAGCGGCCGTACTACGAGGCCAAAATACCACTTTAAACTATTTTTTTTGAGGCGAAGTTGGGCCCAAAGACTGAAAAAAACCCTGGAACATTGCTATTTGAACTATAAGCTGGAATTTAAAAATGGTTCATTTTTAGGCTTCAGTTCCCCTTTAAGCAGTTACCTCTATTGAGCAGTTGTGGTCACCCCTTTTCTAAGTCCCAACAGCCTCATTGAATAGTAAAACTGTTTTCTACTAGGAGTGAATGGTCAAGGTGGAACCACTCAGTTGAAACTAAGAATAATTGATCAAATAATTTCCTATCCATATATCTCTTCCATAATCAACGTAAATAGTATTTTTTTTAGGGAGTTTCTGTATATCAAGTGGTCAATTATGGGATAAAGTGGCATTTTGTTTTGTCTTTTATAATACCCTTTATCTGTGGAACCTGTAGTGAGTGATCAACCTTTATTAAGCTGTCACCCCCATCATTCCCCATAGGCCATTGCAGAAACGTGAGAGGACTGGGAATGAGGGTGGTTGTTTTCCATTTGTTTGAAAAACTAAGATATTCAAATGAAAGATCAACTAAATTGGAGAGTCTTAAGCAAGAATAGAAGTATTCAGAGGAGGAGAATGGCAAAATGACAGCTTTTTAAATATCACCTAAAATAGAGAGTTTGTATGCATTGGGTAGACAGGGCAAAATTTTTTAAGGGTTTGTATGGAATTTTTGTAACTTTTGCAGGGCTCCGCTATAGACACTTTTCCACTGAAAACTCTCAAACTTGGCTGGGTAGCTTTTCATTCAGTAACATTTCAGTTGAAATGTTCAGATTTTCAATGTAATCAATATGAGAAACTTGTCCTAGTCCTCTCACATTTCTGCAATGGCCTATGGGTGACTGCTAAGTACAAGTTTGGACTTATAATGAATATTGCAAATAGTTAGAGAATTGCAAACAAGAAGCCATGGAAGTTAATGTGATTGAGGTGTGAAAATCAAAGACGTTCAATTACAGGTATCTAAGGATGAAAAGTTGTGTTTTGCTATGCATATGACCATTGTATCAGTTCAATTCACTAAATTTGGCCTCTGCTTTTGCAGTTATTTATTCCCTAGCTCTGTTCCTACTTCCCTTTCACCCTTAAGTAAGCAATTCTATGTAATTTTATCTGTCAAGCAATTTTTCAGTTTTAATGATACACAAGGTTGAATTTATGTTGTGGTTTCCTTTTTTACTTCAAGGATAAGACAGAACTCCGGCAAGTGAAGGCAATGGCACCAGATATGGCTGTGTTCTTTGTAAAATGCAGTAGGAATGCTCCTGCTGAGCTGACAGATTCCATGACAGAGTCAGGCCGCAATTATGCTATTGAGGCAATGGAGCAGAAACTGGCAGATGGCAGCCAAGAGCCTGATATCAAAACTGAATCAATTCGGTCAAGGAAGACAAAGATTTTTGAGCAGCTTTGTGAATTAGGGTACTTGTCGTTGGAGAATGAAGAGACCAAACTGCAGGAAAATGAGCAATCAACAAACAATTCAATATTAACAGCCATTCGACCAAAATCAAATCTCATTGAAGACTTCAAACTCTTCCCTTGCTTTCTGCTGTTTGTCCGGCAAGTTCTTAAATACAATGTTGTTTCAGCAGCAACGGTGCTAAATGAAGCTCATGTAAGAGTGCTTGGCATGTTCATCACTACAGCCTTTGACATGGCACGAGATATGGTGGTCACACCACGCAGACTAGACTATGCCAGAGAAAAGGAGGAGGATCTGTTTACAGCTCTGATGGAAAGTGCAAGCCGCAAGCAAGAGGAAATCAAAGACCTCATACACAACACTATTACCTCACTATCACCAGAAATCTTGGCTGAAGTTGAGAATCTGAAAGTTGAAGGGGTAAAAGTGCTGCCAAGTGGTGAACTTTCAAACCCTAAGGATTTGCAGTACTGTGTTACTGTCATTCAAGAGCTGGTCCTAGCAAGAATCAACAACTCTGTGGCAGAAGGATTGATTAGTTCAGTCAAATACCTCCAAGAAAATTTTGTCGGAACTCTGAAGCGGTGCATTGAGTGCTTGGAGAAGATAGACAGGGAAGGGGTATATGAAAATGGAGAATCTGCAACATCATCACTGAGACATGTAGGTTCATTGCACACTGTTAATGTATAAATTTGTTACAAAGTTTCTGCCTAATGGGAGGGCTAATTCTGCCTTTTCGCTGCTTATCTGAATTTTCCTGTGCATAAGGTACATTTAAATTTAACTCCAGAGAAACAAAGACATAATTTCTTCTTACAGCATCTATGTAGTACCAAGCAGACAAATGGCAAGAGTAGAGAAAAGCATCAATCTGGAGATTGTTAGTTGATCCAATACCAAATTCACAGAATGAACATGACAAGAACTGTATGGCAGTTATAAAGGAAAGTTACTAATGAGATCTTTGGAGTGACTGGGTTAAAATAATTTGGTTAATTATTCTACTAATGTAGTGATTCTTGTCACTTGCTTGCTGCACAATATACAGTGTATTGGCAGAAGTTACCCATCAAACACTTTCAGTGATAAACGTTATTAACCAACATGTTCCATTTAATTATGAATTACAGTATCTGCCAAAGGGATTGCAACATGGTATGCTGGTGCTGTGCACATAGTATGCAACATGATTGCTTATCTTGCATGTTTTAATGCACTGACCATGCAGATGCATCTTATTAATCCTCAGTCAACTTCAACTTATTTAATCCTAATTCCTGTGAGTGACAAAGACAGAATTTCTGCTAACATTATCGATACAGACAAGTTGATCAAGCAGATAAGTGTTGGGAATAACAAAAAATATCAATTAGGGGATTATTAGTTTGATGTAATACCAAATTCTCCAAACTAATGTCATTATAATTGTATGGGAGAGGTTAAGGACAATTACTTGTGAGATCTTGGGGATTAACCCCCTCCAAATGTGGTGTTGAGGTTGCCACGTCTGAGAAGGATGATAGCTGTGTGCTTTAAGAATGCAGCCATTCTGAGGTTATACACTTTTCTCTTTTTGCCGACAGGTTCTAAACTCTGCATACCAAATTGAAGTTACAGTGAGAGCAAGTTCCTCTCTAGCCCGGCTTTTGTGGGAAAAGATGAAACAAGCACTTCAAACTTTCCCTGGTCAAGCTCCACCAAAGGTAGATGGTGTCTGGAAGAGGAAAATTGCACAAGACATGCTCACGAGCTTGAGTGAAACACGACTGGCTAGACACATTTGCTCACAATTTAGGTTGCGACTCCAGAGATCTCATGAGGCATTTGCAACATCCTTGAGAATACTTGAAGCGCATCACAGTGGGAGACTAGAGAAAACGGAGGAGAGACGTTTGCGTCTGCGTAAATGCCATGCTCCCAAGATTGCCAGACTGGCTCTGGAAAGCACCTCACTGAGAGATGTGGTGGTGTATGGAATGCCTCAGATGGGTCGAGAAGTTGGGAGGGGACAGTATGGTGTTGTGTATGCATGTGAACGTTATGCTGGTCGTTCGCCATGTGCTATCAAATCTGTTGTCCCTCCTGATGATAAACATTGGAATGACTTGGCTTTGGAATTTTTCTACACAAGGTAAATGTACAGTACAGAATTAACAAGCTTTTAAGTGTTTTTGACAACAAGCTCTTGGGAAGAGTAACAGCTTACACCATGTACATGTCTTTGTATTGCCTTCCTACACTTATTTAACAAATGGTAACCTTCTGTAAATGCCTAATTTGAAAATCTACGGGTTCTCCTCTGTATTTTTAGCCCTTAACTTTCTAAGAACCAGTAGTCGGTCAACTCCTTGCACCCTAACATCAGTATGCATGTTCTCTGTACTGTACTGTTCTCTGTACATTGTCTATGGTGCAGACGAGGAGAGTTTGTTCAACAGTCTTGAGCTGTTTTAGTTGTTGATCATTTCGTGTATTCTTGTGACCTTGAGGTTTTACTCATAGGTGATGTTATAAGGAGAAATTAGATGTTGGTCACTTGTAGGGTTCAAAGGGTGTCTATCAGCTGTGTATCCTTCTGCTCAACGAGGATCTTAATTTGACAGTTTTGAATTTGACCCTCACTCTGGTTTTTTTTAATCGTCTTATAGTTATTTTGTTTATTTTCGTTTTTGTGGGCATTTCTTCAGTTGTTATTTTATTATTATTCTTTTTTCAATTAGATCCATTCCAAAACACAACCGCATTGTGTCCATCATAGGGTCAGTCATTGATTACAGTTATGGAGGAGGCAGTTCCCCCGCTGTTTTGTTGGTCATGGACAGGCTTCAGCGAGATCTCTATCAAGGCATCAAGACTGGACTCAACTACAAAAACAGGCTGCTTGTAGCTCTTGATGTGGTGGAAGGCATCCGTTTTCTCCATAGTCAGGGATTGGTGCATAGAGATATCAAGCTTAAGAATGTGTTGGTAGGTAGATTAAACCATGACTAAACAGTTCAATGGACCCCATCGGTCTTTAACGTAAATCACCCATGCTTGAAATTCAACTTCATACCCGCTAAATCGTGGTACTTTTGGCTACTCCACGGGTTTCGAGCCAGTTGGGGTGCCATTTTTGTACTTTTGAATTTGGGGTAATAGTGCCATCATCACGTCAGAATTTATTGTGCGGTCAAGTTTGATTCCCGTAACTTGCAGGATCATTAATGCGCGAGGTGGTCCATCTTGCCGGGGCTTTTGGAGGTTTGAGTAGCATGAAGCCAACAAGGGTATTTTTTGCTCCCTATCACCTCTCATGGGCGGGGTGCTAATTCATTGAACGGATGACTCGTTGCTTCACGGGCTCCATGCCGCCCATTTTTACTTCTGTGTGGGATGAGGCAATCTAGTGTCTTAGAGAAGAAGCAGGAAAACACTTGAGTCCGACAATAGACGGCTTGTTGCCGATGGTACTTGTACGTGTAGTCTCTTTTGTCCGTAGATTATCTTATCAGAAAAACTAGGTTGCATTTTTTCGATCGAAATTCCGTAACTAGGTTTTACTCTTCACTTATTTTTCCTATTCTTGCTTGCAGTTAGACTCTAAGAACCGTGGCAAAATAACAGACCTTGGGTTCTGCAAACCAGAGGCAATGATGTCTGGATCCATCGTAGGTACACCAATTCACATGGCGCCAGAACTGTTTTCTGGTCGCTATGACAACAGCGTCGACGTGTACGCCTTTGGCGTCCTTTTCTGGTATATCTGCGCAGGGACAGTGCGCCTTCCCTTGGCATTCGAGCAGTGCGCTAGCAAAGATCACCTGTGGTCAGCTGTTCGGCGTGGCGTCCGACCTGAGCGGTTAGCGAATTTTGAAGACGAATGTTGGGCATTGATGGAGGCATGCTGGAACGGAGACCCTAGGGGACGACCGTTTCTCGGGAACATTCAACCAAAGCTTATTGATATCATCAAACGGGGGGACAGCCGGCGTAGTGGCACAACGAAGCATCATCGAAAAGAAAGTCGACCTTTCAAAGAGCTAGAGGTACTTCTCTAACCTGCAAGACTCCAGAGAAAACTTATTATAAGATCGTTTGGTTATTGTTTATTGGAGCAATTTAGTTAGGGTGTTTCCCATGCAAAGCGCCTCTTTTGCCAGTGTAACAAGCGCTTAGTTGAAAAGAATTTTTCATTCCACGCATTCTTTTTACCGTGGGTATTTTTGGCGCAACATTGTGTCGGCACGGTGTTAGACGAATCGCACGAGTGTTATGCTGTTTTGAAAATTAGGAAGATACAAACTTGTTGACCCCTTTCAACCAACGAAAACCACAACACTAGCCTGCACATTTTAGATAATAATGTCAAAGTGACTTGTTTTCAGAGCATCTCTTAATTGAGTATGTTCTTTAAAAAATGCATTTGGTTTCACTTTACTCCGCTCAGTGATGGGTTGACCCGAAAGACTGAGGCCACCGTGGGAGTCCTTGATATCACTTGTTAAAGCTTAAACCAATCGATGCATTCCCGCGTTTAGATCGTATGCATGTTTTTTCTTTCTTTTTTTTCTAGGTTGCTTTCGTTGCGTGCTCTTTTTGTAGATTGTTTTTGTGTGGCCCTTGTGAGTACTTAGTTAGTGTAAAACATTCGATCCGAAATTCAGCGTTCTTATCGTCGTTGTACGTGCGCGAAAAAGCCAAAAAAAAAAAAAAAAAAAGGAAGAAAGAAAGAAAAATATTACTGCTATCCCTTTCCCTCCCATGAGTAACTAAAGAAGAATTTCTCTGTACAATATCAGTCCCTATCTAAAGCAGATGGGCAATGAGAAGAAATGCAAATATCAGTGAAGGAATATTCTCTGATGTAACACCCAATGCGCATGCACTCAAATGGCGTACGGTGTAGAAGATTGATATGTAGACCATCTTGGGAGAGAAAGGGTGATACATAGTCTTTTGAATACCGTGGGTAGAAAAAAAGACGAAACACATCACTGAGCCATAGAGGACAGGTACATCGAGATGGGAGCCGCCCATCCTCCCATCTTCGTCTGTAGTTTTTTAATTTTTTTGTTTTTGTTTTTTTTGTTTTCAGCAAGACTGACTTGAACCTAGTCGAATGATTTATCATTAGTGGGAAAGTCTATGTATATAGTCCCAGGAAACAATTACCTATTAGAAGTCCATATATTTTAATGCTTCGAAGAATTTTCAGTGTTCATTTCTCTCAACTGGGACGTGGTCAATGAATTACTAAGTGATCGGGTGCGAAATAGGCAAAAAGGAAACTTAAAATACCCATAGATAGAGGAATAATGATAGAAATCGAACAAAAGGAACACGAAAAAGTGATAACAATTTAAGACGTGAGACAAAAAAAAAGAAAAGGTTTCTTCATCGTTCTTGCTTAAATATCATTCAAACGAAAGACAAGGATTACTCTCACGATTACTTTCTGTTATCGTTGCTCTTGAGAAACTCTCAATTCTTTTCTTGCGTGTGATGTGTTAGTCATTAGTACGGGAAATCCGTGCATTTAGAGGCATTGGTAAGTGGTAATGGCTGGTCAGTTTACAAAAGCAACAAAATTCCAAATAAAAAAAGAAAAAAAGAAGAAGCAAAACATGAGCTAGAGTGGCTTACTTCTCTCTCCTGACATTATCATCTATCATTCTTAACTCAAATGTAGAGGTCATCAGAATAATGAAAATGATCAACAAGTGAGGAAGTTTCGGATTGCCATACATTATTCTTGTCACAGAAAATGTTAGGAGAATATTGCGGAGGATATGAACGCCAAGATGAAGGTGTAAGGGGTGTAGACGAAGTAAATGAGGGTTTAAAAACCTTCATTTACTTCGTCAAAGTGGTGCTTGTGTAACCCTGAAAATAAAAAAAAAACAAAAGCAAAAAAACACGAGTAAATTGAACTTGTAACTTGTTATTGCGGTTTCGTAAGGGATTAGTTATTACGATTTGTAAATAATATTGACAATTAAATTATTTTTGGCTAGTTGTTTATTGTCTTGGTATGATTTTCCCTTCGCGAAGGAAGTGCTTGGGACTAAAGCTGATCAAGACGATTCAGTGAGAAGCTATCGCTGCAGTAATGTGGCTGATGTTTTGATGATTAAGAAGGGAAATGCGCGCGATTAAAGGTGAATAACCAGAAGAACAACCAAACGGAAAACAGCAACAAAAATGAATGATAATAATAATCAGAATAAAAACAACTACAACCAAAAACCAACAACAACAAAAAACAGAAAAAAAAAATAGGAACTGTCTTCTATCAGGATAGAAACTGAACTTCTTGAAAAGGTCTCTTCTAGTCATTTGTCCATAAAATCGTAAACTTAATGTGCGTCCCACAATTTTTTTGACCCAGTCGAAATTAGTGATTTTTTTCGCGGAATTTGCTCTCCGCACACGCTGGTTCAACAAACGAGGACTGTATGCTTTCTTTTGATTTGCCTTTATTCTTCAGCTCACAACATTCACGTTCCACTCTACGATCTAACTGACTTAGGATTACAAGTGCCACTTTCATTGGCTACAGATGTCCACACCCAGATACGTAGGTCCGGTGTGGTCATATAGGGCTAAGTTGTTATTAATTTCCTATTTTGTTGATCCCGCTAAGTCCTGTTGCATGTGTCTGTTATTTAATCTTAACACGTCGTTTTACTAGC
The DNA here is from genome assembly GCF_964205215.1 of Stylophora pistillata. NCBI lineage: Eukaryota > Metazoa > Cnidaria > Anthozoa > Scleractinia > Pocilloporidae > Stylophora > Stylophora pistillata. Next base: position 21,223,330 of record NC_142527.1, on the reverse strand, counting down.
AGTTATCTAGTTAATTACATCATCGTTTTGTTTGTCGATCGTTTTACGCATTCTCTGTGACAATATTTCCTGTTGCATTCGACCGGTCTCTATTAGCGGTAAAGAAACAATAGCTCACTTAGTGAGCCACTAATCATGCGAAATATAACAAAACAAGCGAAATCCTAAGAATTGGTGTAAACGTTCCAGAACAATTTTCAACAGAAAGAACTGGTTTATGGGAACCTCCTGGGGTTTATTTCCTCTTAATGGATTGCGGCTTCTGCCCCATTTACAATGCCATTTCCAGTCATTTACATAGAGGTAGCTGGTAATTGAACGTTCTGAGGTTCTAGAGCGAGAGAGAATCAAGCTGAGAAATTCTGATTAGGACGGGCTTCACATTAATTCACTTTAATGTCATACGCGCTAGCTGGTGAATCGTTTCGATAGGTTATCGTTGCATCCTTCGTTGAGTTATCGGGTAAATCTGTGTAACTGGACATTGCTGTTGGTGTCGATGATGAAGATAACCATCGGTTCGGACATGTGCCTCAGGAATTGTCAAACTAATGGTAACTCAGGATCCTTATGATTAAGGTACAGCTAGTTTAAGGACCATAGACCACTTTCATAAATGGCTGCCGAATTAATATTCTTTTGTTTAAATTTAAATTAGCCCATCTGGCCTCGTTCTCCAGTACAAAATTCAAAAGAAACGTTATCTCAAGCGAGGCCAGAAGGGCTAATTTAAATCTAAACAAAAGAATATTTATGAAAGTGGTATGTGACGAGACTTGAAGGAAAACGTTTTTTCAGGTCCTTTGCTACTGACGCTAGGGTCTCGCCTTCCTAGTTATACATGTATTCATTTCCCTTGAACTCTTCTGTTCTCCAGTCCGAGTATCCGGTCCAAAGATTAATATACTTCAGACAACGCCGTTGACTTATTCGTGTCCAAGCCTTTCAAAAACAACAGTTGGCTTGGTTACTTGATACGGGATAGGTTGCTGCATCTTACCTGGCCGAAAGCAAGCGTAGGTTTATTAACTACATCGGAGGAGCATTGAATTGCTGTAAGTACCTCTTTAAGCTTATTTACTAGGACTAGAGTTTTTCGGTTTTGCCAAAGCTCTCGGTTTGTCCGCTGAGCACAGGAGTCCATCTTTAAACTACTAGTACGAACTGAATCAAGCTTCACTCTCAAATGAGCTTTAATGCACAATAGCTGAAAGGAAACACAAAGAACCGTGACTCATTTCAGCCCAATGCAAACTGATTTTAGACGTTGCAGTTATCACTTTTCTCCCTAGATGACTGATAAATGTAACTGAGCATTGACAAGAGAGCAAGTTATCTCGTTATCGATCGATTCTGTTCTCGCTGATGAGCCTCTCTATGGGTATTTCCGAAGAAATCGAAGACGCGAAGATCACCGCGGAAAAAACTCCAGATCGGAGCGAAGATCGATATCTGAAAATTGACCAAAATTTGCGTGATCATATTGAACACTCAGATATAAAACAGTCAAAATACTACGGAAAATATCTGTTATTTCTGAATTTTGGCATTTGACCACATTTCACTGCGATTTTGACAACGGTGTCAACAGTGGTTTACAGTCGCCGCCACGAAACCACATGATGCCGTTTATACAAGGCTGAAAACGACAAAAAATAGTCCACTGATAATGTAATCATTAATGACATTAATGACGTCAATGAGAACCCACTTACCAATGGATTCTATTCCATTCGTATCACGTTGGTCGTGTCGCTGGTCTTTAACCTCGCGGTCCGCAGAATACAATTTATTCATGGTAGATTTCGACTTAGAGTCAAGTATTCTCTATATGCATTCCATCAACTCAAAAGATACCGAAACGCCGTCTGTGAAGCCGTGGTGGTGTCGAACGACGTTATGTGGAGCAGTGGAGCAGGGAAGCTTGCAATTTCAATCCGAAAACCGAAGACTAAAAAAAGCGAAGATTTGCCAAAAAAATCGCGAAGCAAACGGAGACCATGGGTACCCATGGAGAGGCTCGTTGATAGTGTGAGAGATGGTTCACGTGATTTCTTTGACAAGAAAAAGAACTACTTTCGGTCCTTTCAAGGTATTCCCTCGGGGAATACCTTGCCTTTTAAGGCAAACTGTACGACCGCTGTCATGCCAACTCTTACACATGGTGACGTAGGAGCGTACATGTAGCCAAACATTTTAAAATGTAAGTCTCAGGGAAAAAAAGTGTTATGTGACCTATATAAAAATGCAAGCTGTGATGTTTTGCTTTCTAATCATCTTCTCAAGCCAGTTCAATTCCATTTCAATCAAATCAACTTAAAAGCAAAAACAAAAAATATCCTTATGAGATATGACTCGATCGAAAACCGTTATTGACAAATGGAGAAATGAACAACCGGGTAGTGCAAAATCACGTCGAGAAATTGGCCACGTGGCTATCAAGAAATAGACATGGATTTGTTTTGTTCCCTTTTTGATAACGATATCGATAAAATTTCTACATCTACTTTGCCCAGGTTGACAAAATTAAGAATGATTACGTTCGCAATGTCTTAAAAATTTAACTTCAAAGGTTGTTAGACTAAAAAGCTATCCCGCTGGGCGAAGGGGTAGGGGATAATGTTCCGGTAGGGAATGATTTCCCGGTAGGGGATAATAGGGAGTTTTATATGAGAACGATCCTTCGCAGTAAAGCACTATTTGAGCAATAGTGAAAATCAGACCTGAAAAAAATTTCAGGCCTGTACGGGATTCGAACCACTGACCTCTGCGATACTAGTGCAGCGCTCTACCAATTGAGCTAACAAGCCAACTGGGAGCAGGCCATCAAATTAATTCGACATAAACCCGTAGATGATAAATCAAACAACAACAAACATATGAAACATATGTGTGAACTGCGGTTATGAGACGTATATGAGAACGATCCTTCGCAGTAAAGCACTATTTGAGCAATAGTGAAAATCAGACCTGAAAAAAATTTCAGGCCTGTACGGGATTCGAACCACTGACCTCTGCGATACTAGTGCAGCGCTCTACCATTTGAGCTAACAAGCCAACTGGGAGCAGGCCATCAAATTAATTCGACATAAACCCGTAGATGATAAATCAAACAACAACAAACATATGAAACATATGTGTGAACTGCGGTTATGAGACGTATATGAGAACGATCCTTCGCAGTAAAGCACTATTTGAGCAATAGTGAAAATCAGACCTGAAAAAAATTTTGGTTTATGTCGAATTAATTTGATGGCCTGCTCCCAGTTGGCTTGTTAGCTCAATTGGTAGAGCGCTGCACTAGTATCGCAGAGGTCAGTGGTTCGAATCCCGTACAGGCCTGAAATTTTTTTCAGGTCTGATTTTCACTATTGCTCAAATAGTGCTTTACTGCGAAGGATCGTTCTCATATACGTCTCATAACCGCAGTTCACACATATGTTTCATATGTTTGTTGTTGTTTGATTTATCATCTACGGGTTTATGTCGAATTAATTTGATGGCCTGCTCCCAGTTGGCTTGTTAGCTCAATTGGTAGAGCGCTGCACTAGTATCGCAGAGGTCAGTGGTTCGAATCCCGTACAGGCCTGAAATTTTTTTTTTTTTTTTCAGGTCTGATTTTCACTATTGCTCAAATAGTGCTTTACTGCGAAGGATCGTTCTCATATACGTCTCATAACCGCAGTTCACACATATGTTTCATATGTTTGTTGTTTTTTTTATTAATCATCTACGGGTTTATGTCGAATTAATTTGATGGCCTGCTCCCAGTTGGCTTGTTAGCTCAATTGGTAGAGCGCTGCACTAGTATCGCAGAGGTCAGTGGTTCGAATCCCGTACAGGCCTGAAATTTTTTTCAGGTCTGATTTTCACTATTGCTCAAATAGTGCTTTACTGCGAAGGATCGTTCTCATATACGTCTCATAACCGCAGTTCACACATATGTTTCATATGTTTGTTGTTAATAGGGAGTTTTAGCAACGATGACGGCGACAGCAACGAAAACGTCGTGTCGAAATCTAACTTTTCGTTTTTGTAACTCTTTCGAGGTCATTCCGATGTGTTTCACTTGGAAAATGCTGGCAAACTACTCAGGGACTATATCACTACGAACGGCGTTAAAGCAAGGAGAAAGAAAGGAAAATGAACCGTCATGCGCTCACGTTCTCGAGGAAATCTAAAGTTTGGTTATTTCGCGTTGTTGTTTTGCCGAGAACGGCAAGGAAATGTACTAAAATGTTAAACGCACGTGCAGGGCGATTGTTTCTGCTCATTAAGCCTATTGTTTTCTGCCGTTCTCGTTGCCGTCGCCGTCGTCGTTGCTAAAGTTCCCCAATGTCTCTGGTTGGGGATAACGTCCCGGTAGGGGATAATGTCCCAGTAGGGGATAATTTCCCGGTAGGGGATAATGTAAAGTGAGGGTGGAACTCCCTTATTATAGCTCTCCGAACGTAAATTCCGCGCCAGATAGAAAGGTGTTTTTAGAGTTTTTGATGTGGGATAAAGTGAACATCCTGATTTCACATAGGGCGTCGTTTGTGCTGTACGTTCTTGTTGATAGTTTAGTTTTATTCTTACAATAAAAAGTACCTAGATTGGATGATAACTCAAATCCAATAACTCAAATTAGATTAAGACCATTAATTACAATGAATATATGTTCACATATTTTGAATTGTGGTATTAGATATGTATGATGCACGATCCTCGCAGTAGAGAGCGCTATTTATGCTATTTATTCTACTGCGAGGATCGTGCATCATACGTATCTAATACCGCAGTTCAAAATATATGAACTTCATATATTCATTGTATCTGATTGCATAAATAGCGCTCTCTACTGCGAGGATCGTGCACCTTACGTAAGACCATTAAGTTATATGATGTATTCCTTTGCTCTTATTGGCTGTAATTTGGCAAGCTGTGATTTGATGGTCCAGATTATGCACTATGAGGGCCTGTTAGAAACTAAAAAAAAAAGAAACGGCCGATATCATTGTCCAAATTGGGCTTCTATGAGGCCTAGGAAATCTGAAAAAAAAAAAAACCTTCAAAATCACATTGGATGCTAACACCGATATACGGAAAATGAGAAAACAGTCAGAAAACGATCAAAGTGGGAAACTGAAAAAATGTAACCAATTTCACAAAATCCACTTCTCCTGGTTCGACTGATTTTTCCCGTCTTTACAGTAGACGCCTAACATGGGAGAAGCATTATCCGTTTGTACGGATGATGCATCCTTCAGTATGAAAACGGCCGATGTAAAGCACCAAGTTCGACCAAGGAAGTAATTGTATCAAAACGGCGACAAGTTGTCCTAAGATTTCATCTACTATTTCTGTTATCGTTGCATAAGAGTCATATAGGCGAACAAGTAAGGTTCAAGTCTCAAAGTAGTTCCTTAGACTGAATGGTGCCAGGCCAATCAAAGGTTAACGAGCCTTTTAAGGTCGTGAGTTATTACGTACAGTGAGTTATTACGTACAGAAACACGCATTATGCGCTATAATTAGGGTTAGTTGTCCAGTTTAACTTTTGAAAAGTTAAGTGAGAGGCACTCTGCTATTACTCTCGATATACTGGTTACTGGGAAACTTGCAAACATCTGTGTCCAATGCAAATGTGCCATGAGTCAGAAAGTTTTCTTCAGTTTCTAAATTCAGTTTGTACCTTTCAATTTGTACCGTTTGGTCGAGCGGTTATTATGGAATTAGAAAGTCGAAGGACCATAAACTAAAGCGATGTACTCGAATGCGTAGTTTTCAGTTTGTGGAAATTGTTTTTCTTTTTTAGATTTGATTCTCATCAAACAGACATGACGCCTCACATGTATTGAAAATATTGTGTCTCGTCAAATCAAGTACACTCTCCAAATTTAGTTCCGTACTAAGTTACATTGTTATTGGGTAACATCACCACATTGATATTACAATACCTACTACAATATTGTCAAATAAAATGTCAAGATTCATACACTAGTGAATTAGATGTTCCATTGCGCTTCATTTTGAGCTTAATAATTTCGGATTATCCTACGTGAAGTTTGCGTTTGATCAGTAAGGTTGAATAAGTTACAAGCTGATTCATTTGCAATGAGCAGAATTTACGTATATTGACTCTAATCAACTACAAACTTACAGTTTATATCGTACATGTTAGTCTGTCGTACCAAACTGATATCAGATGTTTGCATAAGATATTATTGTGATGTATCTCGACAGTTATTTCAATCAATAGTTAATGCATGAACCATGGGCTAACAAAATTCTCGTCTTGTCTGAGAAGATGATCTCATCGCATAAGTCAAGCTGTAAAGAATCTCAAAGGCACATTTTGCGTATTTATCGATTTCCTCCGAGATATTATGCTGGTGGTCAGCCTGTAGAAGTATTGTTTTAGCACACTATGGCAATATAAAAGAATAATAGTGTTCGTTTTTCGCGTGCATGAAAAAAAGAAAATAAATCTTAGCTTCCTTGAAAATTTAAAACTCGGACTATTTAAAAACCAGATCTTTTCCCACGTTCATCAAACAGTGATGGATAACATCTTCTTTATTTGACAACTGAGCTCAAGGTATTTACATTACATACGATTTCGAAATTGGTTATCCTAGCTGTTTGCTGGAAACTGTCGCATACAAATTAGTTTAAAACCTAGCTTATCGGCAATTTATGTTTCTTTGTGGTAGAGAATCCTATCGCGAAATCCGAAAGTGAAGTTCAATTTTTTTATGTGGGAATCAGGAAATCGTGCCCAATAAATAACATCTAATCTCAAAATGTACCATCTTTGCGAAAATTCTGCTTATTGAAAACAAGTTGAAGTTAAATAAATAGTAGTGTCGTGAGGTCTTTTTCCGTCCCAGAAGCAGCTACTTGATAACTTGAAAGTGTTTACATTCTGTGGATATTGAGCTTTGAACTGAGATTTTTGTGTCGTAAATTAAAATTTTCCATAGAGGGATGGCTTATTTCAAAAAAAATAAAAAGCAATGCTTTTTTTTTTTTGCTTTGAAATCTTTTCATCGCGCGAGGTTTCCTGCGCCAAATTCTTTTTTATCAATGGTTCAAGTGGTCCCTCCATTTCTTGAAGAAGAATGAAAGGAAATAGGCGAGATGATATTAATTCATGGAGAGAGATATAACGGATTGTTTCCTAAATTGTTCATAAAAAGTGAAATACGAAATTTTCATTGAAACGTCTGGAAGCATACAATGAAAGTCAATTCCAAGTTTCCATGTTACCTGGGATTAAGATGTTTTCCGTGGTGTTACTAGCGTCGTGGATTCAGTTGATTGTTTTTCTACCACTGCCTTGGGTTTCGATCGCCTAATAAGGGCCTTTAGAATGTTTAACAAAGTTTGACGATATTTTTCATTGAAAGTGAAATAAATACACGGATTCACTGAAGCATTTAAATATAAAATGAAATAAACGGCAAAAACGAAGCCTTCCATACCACAAGGCAATTTCCAGTCCCAAACAAAGTACAGTAGGATAGCGAAAACGTTGATTGGGATAATGCAAACCATAAAAGCGATAAGAATTGCCAGTATGTTCCTCACCACTTTTGTGTCTTCTTTAAGCCTCTGAGACGTAACGAAATTAGAAAGACTTTTACATCTTTTTATCCCTCTTTTAAGATTCAGGATTATTACGGAGTACAGCGACGTAAGTACGCATGTTGGGATAGCGATCAGGAGCACCAATAAAATGGCATAATAGATCTCCTGAGCGTCCTTCTGATCAAACTTGGGAGCCCAGCTCAACTTACACTGGGATTTATCATGGATTGTTATTACACGAAAAGTATAGAAATAAACAGCGTGTAGACCCATAGAAACAAGCCAAATTAACGGTATGATAACTTTGCAGAGTTTCGCTGGCTTTATCAGTGGTTTCCGCCAAGGGAACACAATTCCTCTGTACCTGTCGATAGCTATGACGACGAGACTTAAAATTGACACTGCTGTTGAAATATCTTGAAAGAAAGACACAGTTTTACAGAGAAAAGAGCCAAAATTTCCCTGAATCAACCAAATACTAGGACCGCGTAATATTTCCGTGATTTGTCGAGGGATGGCTAAAACTGTTATTAATATATCTGAGACCGCCATATTAGCGATGAGATAATTGGTGATGGTTTGCATCCGCTTATTTTTCTTGATTATTACGATGAGTAAAGAATTCCCAAAGACAGAGAGAAACAGGATGATACAGTAGGAGAATATTTTCAATCCTTTTGTTATCGAACCATCGCTTTGATACGACTGACAGCTGAGGCCATCCGATGTTTCAGTGGTAATGGAGTCATTTATGGCCCAAAATGAATTAGTTTTCACTGCTGGTGATTCTGTAGTCATTTCCATTTGGAAATTCACTGGAATTATGACTGATTATGCGTTGCTCCTTTGGCTCTAAATGCACTAGTTGTGGAACTTTCCAAAATGTAAATTATGATCCGCATGTAGAGTTCTTCGCTCGACACTTTTTCAGGCTTTCGATATATAGCGTGAGGTTGTAGGACGCCAGCTGTTTTGCCACCAGTAACTAAATCCGTTGAACTGAACTTGCTTTTCGAATTCTTTCAGAGCAAAACAAATTTCATCTGCTCTACTGGCAATCAATGAGGAAAAGATAATCTTGAACCTGCATCGTCAATACAACGGACTCTGCTGCCCACAAGGAAAACCACCCATATTGTTCAGGAAATAATAATCCATTCCTAATACTTTTCCGAACAGATCGGCTTAGCATTCGCGTTGATTCCCTGGCTCAAAGAATAATTCCCGAATTCAGTGTTCGATTTTTACTTGTGCTTCTATTGCTATCGTCTCATGCAATTTACTCAAAAAAACATAAACTCGTCGGTGTTGGGGGATTTCGGGGAGCATAATTTTATTCACAAATTATATACTCATTTGATTATGATACTATTGAAATATTGGGCTGCATAATTTTCAAGGGTGACTCATTACGACTGAGGTGCCAGCTTGTTACTGAGCTTCGTCGTTGATTGGGTACAATTTGGAGAACACAGACTTTGAAGCATCGTTTCTTGTGCGTCTTGTCGGGCTGCTTTTCTGCCGATTTCAGGTACGTTCTGATCCAGTGTAGCTGTTTTTCACTCTTCGGCATGACTGGATCGCAATGACGCGTATGCGAATACGCAAATACGTAAATTGTGTGGTATTGCTTGCTAATCCTTATCCGTTCGGAACTTTCTTTCCGATTTGATTTGAAAGAGACCGATTACAATGGAAAAATCCGAGGTGGTTTCAAGCTCTCTTTTTTCATGAAATTTTGGTCAAATTATAGAATTAATCTGTAATGCTGTTATTGAAAGCGTCAATCAAGATTACATTGTATTCGAGCATATATTGTTTCAAAGCAGACAATGAGCTAAAAAGCCCCACTTTCTCTAAATTGAGGTCGTTATTCACTATGATATTTAGACCTCACATTGTTTTAAACCAATTGGGTTGTCAAAACTACCCTGTCGTATTGCTCTTTTAACTGATCCAGGGTCAAATAGGCTCGTTTAAGATTTCTAGTTTGGCAGTTTTCTAGTGAGAGGAAGCATGGTGTTCTTTAGACCATCATTCACTTTACCTTCACACACACACTGCTAATGTTTCTCCTTGGATAATCAGCGAGGCGCATATTAAGCGAAGTGATAAGGGCCTCCTTATTCGAGGAAATTAGCACTTCATGAAATGAGGTCAAATTGTAAAATTTTAAAGTTGTCAGCAGGACCAAATTACCGCTTTGTTAATTAATTTCCGAAGGTTTTATTTAATTTTTATTTTTAGCAATCTTTCAACTGTGCAATATCTCATCAGATAGCAACGGTTTGATGGACGCTGTTATGAATATTTGGACAGTTTGACAAATATTTATATTAGGCGGTTCGAGCAATTCAATGATGACTGTAAAGAAGATCTCTTTCGTTATGAAGTAACGTCCCAATTTTCCCGATCAGCTTCTTTTTTCTTTCATTCTCTAAGGAATTGTCTATTTTTTCTGAAAAGTTTTATGCTACTTGCGTTCTAAAACAACCATTCTTTTATGATGCAATGTTTCCTGAATGTTAATTTCGTCTATTATTATTACCTGAGAGCTAGCCCAGTTAATTTCCAGCGAAGTGTTTCTTTTTAATTAATTCTAGTTTTTGTAGGCGAGAACCAGAGAACGAGAGGCGATCAAAGAGGGACAAGATTGTATTTGTTGCTTTGCTGTTTTGTTGTTTTTATGGTCGAATCTGCACTAAGTGGCACCGTATTGAGCAGTCACCCTCTCTTAAGCGGTAATATCTGTTGAGCGGTCGCTGTCACCCATTACCGAGTCCTAACTGAGTCTACTTTTTTTTCCTTTTTGTTCTGTACCGGGACCATTAAAAAAAAATAAATAAATGAAATAAAAACCTTAGCTGAATGTTCTAACGACCCAATTGTAAGAGGAAGAGAAACTAAACAAATAGTACGTTCAGTTAGCGTTTTAACAATTGGTAAAAGTTATGATATTTTAACCACAAAATCAACTTTCTTTTAAAGTTTCTGTACGGCCAACAGGGTTTTTATTGTTTTGGTATCTCTTTAACCTGTAAAAAAAGTATTCTAAAAAAGAAAATTGATTTTGACGCCTCTTCACTCTAAAATCGAGCTTTAAAGTTCCCACTTCGGCTACGCCCAATGAAGTTGACCGCGTAAGGGAAGATTGGTGATGAGTGGAGTCACTCCAGGAGCGTCTCGAGCGTCGTGTTGTTACTTTGCTTGACAAACGCAGTACTTTTACGACACATCTATCGGGCATATTTATGTCGCCGAAAACTCTTTACGTTACCGAAAAAAACAGTGAAATGAACCACTGGGGGGATTTGGTGCGCGTTCCTGACTTGACGTCATGACCCATCCTGAAACCCAATCTCTTTTTTGCCTCGACTCACGGTCACCTTCAATAGGCGTGGCCAAGTTTAAAGCTCGATTTCAGGGCGTAGACTTGTCTGAATCCAATTTTTTGTTTAAGAATACTTTTTTACATGTTAAATACATACCAAAACTATAAAAACCCTGTTGGCCGTATAGACACTTTAAGTCAGAGCTAACGACACCGCAAAATAACAAAATGATAGCATCCGAAGAAAGCTGAATATGAATGATTATGTTAATGTTCCTTCTTTACCTTTGCTAAACAAGGAAAAGCTCTGCATTACCATGTAAAAGGTTCCAATCTTTGCATCTGAAAAAAAAAAAAAAAAGATAACAAAGAAATGAAAAGGCGAGAGAGGGTTAAAATATATATATAAATAGAATAAATGTTTGAAAAGAAAATTTGCCCTGAGCGGGATTTCAACCCACGTCCCTCCTGTTACTAGTCAGGTGTGATCTCCCGGGAAACTTAATTTTCAAGGTGACAGGGTAGGGGAAGCCTAGAACCCCATATGAAAACCCAACTAGGTGATGGAATAATTGATGTTGTTGCCATCACCTGGCGCATCCTATCTTCCCACCTGCCACCTGCCCTACAACAGCTCAAGCAAACGATGCAACCTATGCCTTAAAGAGAAATTCCTAATCATCTGCCAACCAGACCTATCAACACTCAACAAGCGTAACGAACTCGTCTCTTCCTGCCGACACAGAATCAAAGCACTCCTACGCAACAGCTGACTTGACACTTTTCACACTGCATAAACCATGTTAATTAGCAATTAGTGTAATATTTAAGCGATGGTATCGCATTATTCTGCCATTAAAATCCCCTGATGAGTGGGCAACCGCGAAACAGGTCTGTAGGGATGCATATGTAGTTGTTTTTTTCCGACTACCACACATTATACCTGCTCTATTTGTATCGAGCACTGTTTCACGGACACCGAGTTTAATCCCTCTCTCTCTCTCTCTCTCTCTCTCTCTCTCTCTCTCTCTCTCTCTCTCTCTCTCTCTCTCTCTCTCTCTATAGATATAGATATCTTCTTTTGCTTTGATTTGTTTCACATGTAATCTCGGCCCATCTGTGCCAAAATGATCGGCATAAAAGGAAGCCGGAGGCTTAATTTTTTCTTGTATTAAAAGATTTTCTTCAAGAACATATCGTTCTCAAGTTGGAGATTAATGAAAAATGAATACATAAAAAATAATTAAATAAATAATGATGAAAGAATCAAGGAAGATAAAAGGATTAAAAACGGAAAAAAATCCCCACAAGTTGGATCTGATTGAGATGAGGAAGTCAGGGGTCCCAGAATACTTTGCAACAGCGGCGAGAGATCTTTATCGTTAGGTTGATGGTCTTAATCTTCAGATCTACATGAATTTGAATTATGGGCCAATACAACTACTTTAGTCGTTTATGATTGTGACAACTTCTATTTATTTTCTATGGTATTTACATGTCATTCTCTTCTCCAGTTTCATCTGCTGAGGAAAATGCATGGAGACCTGATGAAAATGTACACGGTGACAATTTGGTTTTATTTTATTTATCTTTTCTCTTTGATGCTGCGCTCAGAACACTGATCATGTTGCTATCTGTATGATCGAGGTATGTTTTAATGGTCTTTATGATATGGCTCGTAGCCCTCAGGCAATATAAGGCGAATCCTGTGTTTTGATTGGCTACCAGACAGGGGAAGATGGGCCCATCTTGTCCGCTTGGTATTGCTCGCTTTGTTCCCGCGCAAGAACGAAAGCGTGGAGCGGACTTACAAGGTTCGTTACTTTGGGCAATGTCAGCAACGAAGTCGCGAAAAGCGGCAGAAGACGGTCAAAACAAAGAGAAATTTACCCGACACTAATGGTTCATTGTGCTACAAACATGGTTAGCTTTCTTTCCCGGCTCTCGATATGAACAAGTCATTCTTGATTGAGTATTCTCGACTGAGGTTATTCGGTCAGGATGACAACACTATAACATCGATCGGACCTCGTCTCGCTCCAGAAAAACGCTAAGAATGAAGTCGGCCAATATCCAGCCATCTTGACCTCACGCTTGGTCAATGTCGCATATATGATAGAACTTGTGAGAAATTTTTGAATACATCTAAATTATTTTTCGGGCAAAACCACCGTCAAATATATCGTATTCCCGATACTTGATTTTTTCGATGTGTTCGAATCGAGATCACTGGGTTAGCTGTATTGGAGGTCTTTAACGGTAACGATGGCTCTCTTCTCAGTAATATCTTGTCAAGAAATTCAGTAACAAAAACTTTACGAAGAAGGATGCGAAACTTTAATGGAAGCTCTGTCTTTCTCTCGCCCGATTTTTTTCCGCTTAGATCTCCAGGGATGGAAAGCATGAAGACAACTTTAATTTCCATGCTGTTGCTTCCCGTTACAAAGATTGACAGCAGGTGGCTTACACCATTAGTTATTGAAAAAAGTTCATTGTTTGTAATTTACTTCTCGGCCTCTCGAAGTTCTGTCATTTAAACCGTCAACTCCTACGACAAGAGTCTTATCTTTTAAGAGTATTTGTTATTGCTCAGGTTGCCGAGCGTTCCGAAGTCACGTCGTTGCTTTGATCAAGTTCCTCTGCATCTGAGGCCAACTGAAATTGAGTCTGACGTTCGTCAACATTCACTCCGTCTTCGATGTGAATTCACTTATAAAATTTAAAAATAAAAGAGAAATAAATGATTATTGATTTTTGTAATGGTTTTGTAGGAATCTATCGTATGTCGCATTAAAATTTCGATGTAGTCGCGAGAGTTACCTAAAGATGTGAGTAAAATGTAAATGGACCACAAACATCAGCATAACTAAACATTTTCTGCGGTTCTGCAAGAAATGATAGAACTGAAACCTCCGACCTAATCGACTGCTCTTGCAGACTGTTGCGAGCTGACCTTCTACTATTTTTCACCCGCGGCTGATTTATGCGGTTTTCTTTTATAATTATGATTTGTTTACCTTTCAAGCTTCTGACTTTGACTGCGTATGTGCTTTCTAAACACAGGTGGACAAGTTTAAAGATAGCACAAGTGGGAATACTGATGCGTTTTTGAGACAATTTCCTCTTTAACCATTATATCAAGGTTAGCACCATTTTTTGTCCAATTAAGATTACGAGAATTAATTCTCCCAGAGAGGAGATTAGGCTAAGTTGTCATATCAAGGAAATTCGACTTTGTAAAGCTCTTCAGTTTTATTTCTCTGGTAACCAGTCAAGAGCTATGCCAAAGTTATAGCTCCAGTTTTACTTCTGTTGGACTGTTGGGGGTAAACTAGCCTGAATACCACGCAGAAACGGGAGGCACCAGGAGTCTGATCAGGAACTTTATTTCACTCGCTGAGTCTCTGTTTCTCTCTAATTCAGCCCTAAGTACATCCTCTCAGACATCCTATAGGTAGGCGTCTTTGGGCTCACGGGACAACTGCCCTTGGCATAGTAAAATATTTTTAGAACGCTTACCCCAGACATTTGAAACCTAACAAATCTTCGAAACCTAAGCCGTTGAGGACTCTAAGCGAGGTCAAGGACAAACCCAAATACAACTAACGATGGCGATCATCGTAGGAGAATTCAGCCTTAGACAACGGTTAAAGACCCATCACTCAGAAGGTAAAAATAAATTTGTGGTCTTGTAACACATAACAAAGACTCACAAGACTCGCTTGGGCCCGGTTCAAACGTCGAACTTTACATGTGCCGAACCTAATACCAATTTGGGTCGACCCAAATAATTAAGTTCGGCAGTTGATTGAGATGTCGAACCTAATGCAGTCGAACCTAAATGCCGAACAACAAAGTAAACCATTACGGTCAGCGGTTACTGATATGGACCCAAGAGGATTCAACTTGGCGGAGTTTGCGGAAAATCGCGCGAGAAACAACTCGGAAGAATTTCTCATCGCTAATGCCATCCTTGAAGGAAGAAGAAGGCGCCTTAACATGCAAATGGCGTTATACCACCTAGTTGCTCGGAGGAGGAGAGTTTTGAATGCTTGTTTTCTTGTTGTGTTGTTTATTTCATCACAACGAAACAACATCACTCCTGTGTCTCGCTCCTGTCGTCGGTTGAGGAGAAACACTGGATGGTGGAAGAATGCTTGGAATAACTATTTGGAGGCAAGATTCAAGAAAACATTTCGGATTTCTCGGTCAACGTTCAGATAAACAATCGTCATCCAACAATAAAATTTACGGCTGAAATTTCCGATAAGGAAACAACAGTCCTGGACACCTACATCTACAAAGGCGAAAGATTCGAAAAAGACGCAATCCTTGATGTGCGTATTCATTTTAAACAAACTGATACATTTCAGTATACACATTATTGTTCCTTTCACCCACAAGGAGTTAAAAAAGGCTTCATAAAAGGGGAGGCCCTTAGACTTCTCAGAACAAACTCCCCTCAAAGAATATTCGAGGAGAAAATTGCTAATTTCAAAGCGCATTTGCTAAAGAGAGGATACCCAGAGGACCTCATTAACACAACCCTCTCAGAGGTGAATTTCAAAAACAGGAAACTAGCTCTTCAACAGAAACAGAAGACGAACCAACGAATCTTGCCTTTTGTTACACAATACCAAACATCAGTGCCAAACCTAAAGCAAATTCTCTCGAGACACTGGCATTCAATAGAAACACAACCACTACTGAGCGAAATATACAAAAGTTCGCCCCTCGTATCTTACAAAAGAGGACGGTCGCTCAAAGACATACTCGTGAGGACCACACTTTGAATAGGCTATTCTAAACACGCGCTGGGGAGTCGTGTAGGCCTGTCAACCCCATTTCACATCGAATGTAATCTTATGCGCATGGCAACTACCTAAAAGCTAGTGGGATTGTGGGAAAAAAATACAAATTTAATATATTTAAAATGATGCATTAAGATCGGCACATGTGAAGATCGACGTATGAATCAAAGTCGATCTTTTGCCGTTCTATTCGACAAGCTCAGTCGAATAGAACGGCAGAGTCGACCCTAATACAAAAAGCGTCGATCTTAATTGACTCAAACGTCGAAGTTTACATGTGCCGAACCTAATTATTAGGTTCAGCACATGTAAAGTTCGACGTTTGAACCGGGCCTTAGTGATTTTAAGATGATCTAACAGGCCTAAACATATCCCAAATCCCAAGCACTTTGTCAAAATATTCCTTATCTTTGTAGTTCTGATTTTAGTAGTTCATAACACTCCGAAGAAACTATTAAGTAAGGCGGAACGTGAGAAGGGCAAGGATTACCTTCTGTCACCCGCGCCCTCTAAAGATCGTCTTCTTAACTAGTCGACCAGGCTGTTACATTAGATCACCTCAAATCCTCTTGCAAAGCGTGCTCTGCTCATCTCTCCCCCACAAAGGCTTGTAGTAAGAAAAAATGGTTTAAAGAAGAATAATAGAGTGTTAATTCCATAAAACCCGGTTTATGCAGCGTTGCAAGACTCCAAAACGACTTTCACTTTGAATCAATTAGGCGAATATTAGTTACATTCTTTCATATTTCCATTAAGAATTTTAGATCTTTCCTTAAAACCATAGATTCGGACAGAGGTCTGTTTTGAACATTTCAGGGTTTTGGGTAATTAAACTAAACATGGTTTATGCAGTGTGTGTGTGTGTGTGTGTGTGTATGTGTGTGTTTTGCCTGAAGGACTCGTGGGAGCCGAAAGTTATGACACAACAAGTGATTTCCTTTCCAAACATTCACAGGTGATTTACACACATTAATTACTTAAACGGTCTTTTTAAGCAATTTTGCATATCACCCATATGAAAAGTCTGTCAGGTTAGACAAGACCATATATAAATATTTAATTGTTATTCATGCATGTTTTGCTTAGTGAGTTAAGCAAATAATTACGAAACGTTTTTAAAATCCTGTTTTAGTCAAAATCTGCTCAGAACTTTCAAAACATTCCATGTTTTCTCTTGTACAGACTTTTAACTGACATCAGTTTTTCTATCCGTATTTCCTTTACATCACCCATAATTTTAAAAGGCATGCAAAATTCAAAAGGGGCTAAAGATATCGTAATTTATTTTTTCTCTTTACTCTAAATGTAAATTGAAATACAGTACTGATCATATCCTGTTAGCCTGTCAGAAAGCTTTGAGAGAGCCGAAAGTTTTGACGTAATTAACTTACCCACAAACGGCACGAACAGGTGATGACCTTCACCTACTATTTCTAATATGGTCATAATATGCAAAGTTTTACTGACATATTGCCCTTTTGAAATGATTTCTTGAACACCGTCAACTTGGACAGGAAAGCTCTTAATTTTTTTTTTTTATTTTTTTTTTAGTGTATCATTTAGTGCAATCCTTAATCAAGCAGAGAAGCGGTGCTTCTCATTTTGCACTTACTCGTTCTGAAAATAAAAGAAAACATTTTGTTTTTCTCTCATTAAAGAATATTTGATTCACTTCGACAGAAATCCCATCTTCGTCCTCGATCGTGTTGTAAGTGTATCTTGAGTCCCTTACCTGTTAGCCGAATTTGAATGAGGGCAAAAAAAAAAAAAAAAACGCATCTTCCCTTCCAGTTCAGTTTGCTCTAGAAAGGTTTTCAATTTTCTTCAGAGAACACTGAAAAAACTGAAAATTTCGACGTATGATCAGCATCACTTATTAATGGTAACGGCGCCGCTTACAAAACCAATAACTAATTGAGAAATATGTTTTTCGTCCGGTAACGAGCGTGGGACAAACAAACCGTTAACTGAAAAACTTAGCTCAGGAAGTCGCTCATTTTTCGGGCATGTTGTTTAGAGTTTTGGTCAATCAAGCGAATAGATCTTTCTTCTCTCAAACAAACAAACGAATGAACAACAGCAATGAAACGTACTGAAACGCATGACCTATTTTTATCCTCGCTTTCGGTTGTAAGCTGTATGCCACTTCCTCTTAGATAACAAAGATAGATAATAATTAACTCCGAGTCCCCATTTCCCGTTTCGTTTCACTCTTGTAGAAGATTTTATTTTGAGTATTTTATTTTACCAACACAAAGGAAACAGATATCCTTTCCTTTCAAATGGGAATTGAAAGCTTCGAACAAATTAAACCAACTTCCCTTTTAATTGTAAAATGCTAATCGACACCATCAGTTATTAAAAGAGTCGTTATGTTACATATTTATTTATCAGCTTTATGAACTTCATAATTAATTTAAACCGTCAATTCGAACAAAAGCATGGTTTGTCCTTGGAGAAAACTGTTTATTGCTGAACTTCCCAAGGTGATGTCGAATTTTCAAAGAGTATCTCTGTGCCTTAGGTCTCGAGAAATTCGGCGCGTTTTTTGACAGCATTTAACCGTGTTCGGCGTGAATTCACTTATGGAGAGACAAAATGAATTATTTTCAGGAGTTTTGGAGTTATTTTTCCTCGGTCACATGGAAGTTTCAACCAAGTTCCGTGGCGTTTTCTTCTTTCTTTTGCCTTGTTTGCCTCTAGAGGGATGAGAGTCTTGGCGGAAGATTTTCAAAACACCCTCTCGATATTTGTCATTGAAAATATAATAAATGAAAGGATTCACTAATGAATGCAAATAAAATATGGAAGGGGCTACAAAGAAATAAATCTCCTTACCACAAGGTACTTTGAAATCCCAGACGAAATGAAACATGACAACAATTACATTGAATGGGGTAATAGAAACAGTAAAGGCAATAAGTATGGCGATAATGTTCCTCACAACTTTTTTGTCTTCTTGGAGCCTTCGTGCTGCCATGCTATTTGAAGATTCCAGACATGTACTTCCATTTCTTCTGAGATTGAATATGATAACAGAGTACAGTGATATAAGGATACAAACCGGAATGGCTATGGTACAGATGAGGAGTATCATGACATATATTTTTTGACTCTTCTTGAAATCAAGTCTGGGACCCCACCTCGGAACGCAATATGTTTTGTCATTAATTGTGTTTGTGCGAAAGATGTAGAAGTAAGGTGCGTGAAGACTCATAGAAAAGAGCCATATCAACGGTATAATGACTTTTTGGAGTTTAGCCGGCTTTATGAGTGGTTTTCGCAGTGGGAACACTATTCCTCTGTATCTGTCGATGGCTATAACGACGAGACTTAAAGTTGACACCGCCGTTGAAATATCTTGAAAGAAAGAGAGACTTTTGCAGAGAAACGAACCGAAGGTTCCGTCAACAAACCATCCTCGCAACCCAAACTGTACGTCTATTATTTTTCTCGGTACTGCAAGAACTGTTATTAATAGATCAGAAATCGCCATATTGGTGATCAGATAATTGGTTACTGTTTGCATCCGCTTGTTTCTCTTGATGATAAAGATGAGCAGACTGTTCCCAAGAACTGAAAGAAGCAGGACGACGCAGTAAAATGATATCCTGACTTCTTTCGGAATCATGGTCTCACTTGCGCGGTTACCACAGTCAGATACGTACGATGGTGGTGTGTCTCCTGTGCTGCTTGGTTTAGTTTCGAATGAACCGCTCGTTGCTCCTGGCGGTGCGCTCGTGATATCCATGAGTCTTCTCTTGAATGTCGTGGTTTTCAAGCGTTGTTTATTAATTTAGTATCAGTGTTGGTTCTGAATATTCAAATTAAGTACTGACTCATGAATCACGAGTCCTTGTCAGAATGTGGTCGTGTTCCGGTTTCATTTTCTATGAGTTCTCCTTTTTTTTATGATAGTTCTTTGATCATTTGTAGAAGTCGCTATGACGCCGTCTTGACAGTTGAAAGCCTTGAACACGGAAAAGATGGAGAGTCGAATTTAGGCGACTTTCGCAGTGTCGCCTTTTCGACTAGGCGGACTGCTGTGGTTAAAAGGCACTTTTGAATAGGCGATCCCAAGAAGATCGCTTTGCTAATGGTTTAGAAGCTAAAAATAAGGTGGAAAGTTTATATTACGATTGGAAGAGGATAATTAAAGTACAGACGAACACAAACGCACACACGCACGTACACTTTGATGATGAATTTACATTTTGCGAGGTAGATGTCCTATGGTTGGTTAATTACACGAAGTTAAACCTAAACCACGATTTTACTTAATCACTTGGCCTCCGAATTTCTCTATAAAAGGTTTGTTTTGTTCAGTAAATTTCCTCCCACTGATTTAGCTTTCAGCCCTTTTGACGCTGTTCACAAAAATGAATGTTCAAATAAATCATGGGTTTAGCTGGATTGAGGATTGTTTAAATTATGACTCAATTTTGTGGAACAACTGGAAAACTATGATTAAATAAGCAGACCCTTGTTTTGTTTTGTTTTTTGTTTTTCTCATTTCTTATTTTTTCGGTTTCTTGTTTCATCATTGTCTAAAGGGTGATTTTTCCCAATTACGGCGGTTGCTGAAAATTTGATGTGACTGCATTTCCATTTCCACTGTTTTTATTTGTAATTTATTTTCCGGTTTGTTAATTAATTAATCAAGAAAAGCGAGAAAATGTAGAAGGAAAACACATTTTACACGGTCTCAGCAGCAACAACAAAATTAAAAGTTATTGAAGCGAGACAGGACCACCTACAGTTTGGTACGGCTGCGGATTTTTTATTTTTTTTTTTTTTTATTTTTTTTTTTTTTATCGTTTTCTGTCTTTCTTTTTTCCGATGCTTATCTCAATTGCAAGTGTTTCTTCATTTGCAGCTGGCGGAGATCCACGCATTTATTCGTCAAAAACGCGGATCGAGTCACAATGACTGACCCCGCCAAAATTCCGCCTGAGAATTTGATATTTAACGAATTTAGAACAGAAAAGAATTAACAAAACAAAAAGAAAGTCTTCATTGCCCTCCGACGGAAACGAGATGTCAGATGCCTTTTTAAGATTGCATTGGTAATGTTATTGGGCTCGTAATTTAATTGAGGAGATGCCGTCTCAAAATTTATCGGGGAAAGGATTGCTGAAATAGGTATGATGTTTTCTGTCTGCCATGTTTAATGTTTATTATTTATTTTGTCAGCTTTAACATGATTTGCTGTCTCCCAAACACTTTTAAAACGTTTTTAGATGGAAGAAATATTGAACTACTCAATATTCAGTGTTTATTTTTGTCAACTGTGGGAGCTTCCAACTTGAAACTGTCGATGTCATTCTTCAAAAATCATCAATTGCCTCTCGCCACATATCATTTGGCCTTACTTGAGCGTAAAGAGTGTTTTGAAGTCTTTCAGACGTGACTTGCGGGCTCTAAGCGACATTAAAATTGATTTCGATAGTTCCGAGCATTTAAAATAGCAATTAAGATAAGACAGTGTGAGATGGAGAATGTCTGACTGGTGTTTTAAGTTTGACTTAAGTCAGACTTATTGTAATTATCTTCTGCTGATCCAATTTCAATCCTATTTTCATCCCTTTGCCACTGTGGTCCTCAGGAGGTTCAAGGTCAATGGTAGGTGGTCAGTGTTTACTTTCCCAGTGTGATAAACACTTTCCTAATATTCTTTAACTAATATCTGCATGAGTTCAACTTAACACATTGTGACGCTTTTAATTTTTTTTGTTTTCATTTTCAAGAAAAAAGTGTCTGTGAAAGTGACTTGATGACTTCATTACGTCATAGTAGAATTGCACCGGTGGATTTTTTTCCATGAAAATCGAATCTTAAACGGGTAACGATAGAACCGAAGTGTTTGTTAAGTAAGACGAAGAATGTGATGAATATATGACGACGGTTTCAAAATCGAGGCATGTGGTATTCTGTATACTGGACTGGACTGGACTGGACTGGACTGGACTGGACTGGACTAGTAAAACGTGGACTAGTAAAGCGCAGACTAGTAAAACACGGACTAGTAAAACGCGGACAAGTAAAACGTGGACTAGTAAAACGCGGACTAGTAAAACGCGGACTAGTAAAACGAGGACTAGTAAAACGGGGACTAGTAAAACGTGGACTAGTAAAACGCGGACTAGTAAAACAAGATATTTAGTTCTTGAGGAAGGAAAACTTTCTTAAAAATTGACTTTTTTTTTTTAAAGCATCGGAACTGTCGCTGCTTTGAAAAGGACAGTCTTCGCACTTTCAAAATCATAATGGAAACGATCCGAATGTGAAAAAGTTTGTAATTGGATGTAAAAGAAAGTTTGTTATTTGAACAAGAACGATAGAAATAGTTTTTATTCATTTAGTTATATTACACCTCAAATATTGAAGCCACTACGAATATCGAGAAAACGCTGGCAGTTGCAAAAACTCGTAATTCATTTTATTTTGTTTCCTAAAGGAATCTTTTGATAAACCATTTTCAAAAATTATATCTGAAAATTCCATCGCGCGTTGCTTTTTCGAAAAATCTATAAGTTCAAAATATACCCGAGATGGCTGTTGTCCCCACTCCCCCCCCCCCTAAAACAATGACAAATTATGCAACTTCGGCAACTTCCTACGCCCAAACGCGATGCAATCTCACTTTATAAATTCTGTGTACTATCAGATAGTCCTATGATTTAAAATAGAAAACAAACGACGTGTCATCTAATTACAGTTTGGAAGTAAGCAGGAACGAAGAGTAAGTCTTGTTCAAGTTAAAGGCCTTCAGCGGATATTAAAATTTTTGACTTGTACAGGAAGTTAGAAAACATGAAATGGTTCCGCAAAATCCGCAGCTCAAAATGTTTTGTAGTTGAAGTCCTATTTGAAGTCCTATCTACCTACGTGGTTTTTGTTGTTGGCGTATTTCCTGTACACCAAAGAAGAATTGATATTTTTGGGTACAAATGGGATAAAATGGGATAAAATGGGATAAAAGGTCAAAACGTGTCCATTTCCCGTCTTGCTGTATCCCAGAAGAGAAGGGGAAGTTCAGTAGTTATAATTTCGTATATGTGCACGATCCTCGCAGTAAAGCACTATTCGAGCATTAGTGAGAATCAGACCTGAAAAAATTCAGGCCTGTACGGGATTCGAACCCCTGACCTCTGCGATACTAGTGCAGCGCTCTACCAATTGAGCTAACAAGCCAACTGGGAACAAGCCAACTGGGAGAAGGCCATCAAATTAACTCGACATAAACCAGTAAGATGATGAATCAAACACAAAGAATACATTAAAGACATATATCTGAACTGCGGTTATGAAACGTATATGTGCACGATCCTCAAAGTACAGCACTATTTAAGCAATAGTGAGAATCAGACCTGAAAAAATTCAGGCCTGTACGGGATTCGAATCATTGACCTCTGCGATACTAGTGCAGCGCTCTACCAATTGAGCTAACAAGCCGGAGAATCAAAACACAAAGAATCACACAGGCTATTAGCTCAATTGGTATAGCGCAGCACTAGTATTGCAGAGGTCAGTGGTTCGAATCCCGTACAGGCCTGAATTTTTTTCAGGTCTGATTCTCACTATTGCTTAAATAGTACTTTACTGCGAGGATTGTGCACATATACGTTTCATAACCGCAGTTCAGATATATGTCTTTCATATATTTTTTGAGTTATAATTTCCTTTCTGAAAATAGTGGGGGAACTGAGTGTTCTGTCGTTGTCATTCTCCTTTATAAACACAAAGAGGAAACTTGAAACTATACCATGAATTATCAAAACGATTATTGTGTGGCTTACACAGCGTGTAGCCACATTATGGCAAGATCGGATTTATTTATTCATTCATTTATTTATTTGTCCACGATCGAGAGTCGAGCGCCTGTCACGTGGTCTATTGTCGTACGGCGCACTAGTCTGAGTCAGGTATCTTGGTTGTAAGCGTGGTCTTGTTAAGAATTTATTCATGCTTACCGTGCGTATATCGCGTTATGGATGCGCGCGGGAAGTTTGGAGAGCACAAAAAATGCGTAAGAGTAGGTCGAGGCGCAGCCGAGAGCTACTCTAGCTTTTTGAGGGCAGGAACAAATTATTTTATAACAGAGCGACAACAAGGATATGTGCGAAGAAGCTTTTTTATTGTGCTGGAGTGCAAAACTCTCACAACGCACAAAAAAAGGTAAACAAACGTCCCTATTGGCTGACCAAAAACACGCTACATTTTATACTTTAATTTGAGCGAGCGCATTTGATCCAGTTAATCGATATAACTGTGAATGAAAAGTTCAAAATTAACGGGAAACTAAATTGAGAAAATAAAATCTAAATGAAGTCAAGAGTCACTATAAAATGTTTTAAAACTCAACGATCCGACAAATTTGCGAAACGTGCAACTTGCGAGTTTTTTTCGGCTTTGATTTTGCTTCTTGTTAGATTAGGACCTAGAAGCTCAATGCCGATAGAAAAATTGGGCAGTTCTTCGCTAGTTTCTTCCATATTTTAAAGAGAAGGAGAACTGCACTGCAGCTTAACCGGCAGGACGGCAACTCTGCAGCCAGGTAAAGAAAAAAAAGGCTCACGTCATCTTATTTACGCACGGGCGTGCGTAAATAAAGATTTTGTTTATAGCGCCTCAATAGGACTTAGATAGGGCAAGCAAGCGCACTGTGTAATAAAGTAATTTTTTTCAGGTGATCGTATCACGAGTTAGTTCTACCCACACAACTCAACACATCCAAACCCGGCTTGTGTCATGAGTGCAGCTTGGGCAAGAGCTTTTACCCTCATAAAAGACAAAATTTAACTGCTTGACTCTTCGTTACGGTTTGTACTATACTGAAAGGAATCAATTGCACTCTCGCAAGCCAACAACTATCGGTGTCTGTTGCACCACTGAGTGTCTGAAAGTGTTTGAATGTATTGAAAGTGTTTGAAGCCACCTGAAAGTGCCATAAAGTGAAATAGGTTGTATTGTATTGTAGTTGCATTCTCCTTGCACGCTGTTAAGAATTCATGGAGACATATCTGCCATTGCAGGCAATGATTGAAAATAGGATTTTTTGTCACAGTTTGAAAATCAAACACTGCTGTTGTCTGGAAATTAAATATGACAGCCTCTTAAAATGAAATTATTCTTTCATGTTTACATAGCTAAACCGATTCACAAACGTCTAACGACTAATCTGAAACTGCGGTTTGTCGTTAACATGGTGCTAAACGTCTATTTTGATTGACTACAAACTTTGAGGAAGTAATACATTGAAACTCAGTAACCGGCAAAGAGGTTTTGCTTTTATTAAAATACGAAATGTGATTAGTATTATGTTTTCCAAGTAATGCCCAGAATTATTCAGACCTTAACATTTTATGACTTCCTGTAAGCTTGGCAGTCTTCTAAATCCTCTATAATGGTTCAGATAAGCATTGATATTTAAAGTTGGTAGCAATACAAGTATAACTTTATTTAAACACGAAACATTGATGAGCAAAGAGATGCTCGTTACAAAAATGTACGTGTATACTAACTAATATAATTAGAAACTATAATATGATAAATGAATAAATAATTTGAGAAAATATATATCAAAAAAATAAAAAAATACATGCTATATGCCCGAAATATACAAGCTAAAAATATTGCAGATTAAGGGCGAATAAAATCTATTATTGAAATAACGCAGAAGGTGCATTTGCAATTAACTTCGGTATCCAAATTTAACTTAGTTACATATGTATTAGGCCTTTGTTTGGTACTAAAAATATTTTTAAGTTACTTGTTTGGTTTTGGTTAATTCACCACAATACTAGTATACATGAAAAATTACACTCTTGATTGGCTGAAAACAGCTAATTGCCTCTTCCGTGTATTACTTGTGCAAAAGAAATAACTGAGGTACAAATGTAAACTAGGCTCGGATTTACATGAAGTGGGTTATGCAGATTGATATACACAGTGGCTGACCAGAACTTGGATATTTTTATGTATATTGATAAACACTAACAAAATAGCATTCAACAACAAACATATGAAACATATGTGTGAACTGCGGTTATGAGACGTATATGAGAACGATCCTTCGCAGTAAAGCACTATTTGAGCAATAGTGAAAATCAGACCTGAAAAAAATTTCAGGCCTGTACGGGATTCGAACCACTGACCTCTGCGATACTAGTGCAGCGCTCTACCAATTGAGCTAACAAGCCAACTGGGAGCAGGCCATCAAATTAATTCGATATAAACCCGTAGATGATAAATCAAACAACAACAAACATATGAAACATATGTGTGAACAGTTCACACATATGTTTCATATGTTTGTTGTTGTTTGATTTATCATCTACGGGTTTATATCGAATTAATTTGATGGCCTGCTCCCAGTTGGCTTGTTAGCTCAATTGGTAGAGCGCTGCACTAGTATCGCAGAGGTCAGTGGTTTGAATCCCGTACAGGCCTGAAATTTTTTTCAGGTCTGATTTTCACTATTGCTCAAATAGTGCTTTACTGCGAAGGATCGTTCTCATATACAAAAATAGCATTCCTGAGTAAGATTTCAGCTGAAGGACAAATTTTGATAGCGTGTCAAGTTGAACATTGATATTTACCTGATGATGTCAAGTTTACCTCTTCATTTCACGTCTCCACATAGCTTGAATTTTGGAAACACACGGGCATGAAATTACAATTTCATTAAGGACAAAAATTGATAGATTCTGGTACTTTAAATCATCTGATTTCATCTTGCACTTACCTTTACATTGAACTATGTTGTGTTTCAAATAGGTCTCTGTTTACTGTTCCTGAAATCTATTATGATGACACTCTATCTCTATTTTTTAAACAATTCTTTAAATATAAACTAGTGAGCAGCACTTTGCGAACAGTAGTTTTAAAACTTTATTCTCCGATCCGTTTCGTCTAACTGTCGTAGACTTCTTCAGGGACTTTCACAATTATAACTAAGCGCCTGTATCAATAAGCCAAAGTTACGGGGGCGCAATGACCATAGGGGCTTGGCAGGACTTACGAACAGGAACAGGCGAAGTTGTGAAAAATGTAAAACGTGTAAGGCAAGGTGAGAAAAATATTTTGGGGCCACGGTTTTAGCTACAACCGTGACCCCCAAATATTGAGCTTACAATTAAATAAAACCTCCACGTCAATTTGTAAATCTTATTGAGTTAAAAATTAAAAGCAATGTCAATGTAATATTACTTCAGAGTACTACTCAACATATGATTCATTAAAATATTCCTTGTGATCTGATCTTATTATGCACCTATCTTTTTATCCCTAAATATAATTCTTCCATTTGCAACCCCAAGTCTACCTAACGTAACTTAATTTTTCTGTGTTCTTTTATTGAAAACACAGTCCCACAAAACCCAAATAATAATTATAGTAAATGTTTCGCTCTCAACCAACTGAAAATAGCACTTTGTGCCCTAATGGACAATAGAAACCTACGCTCAGCATTGTATTGCTTTACATGTGTGTATTGTCCAAAATTAGTCATATATTCAAACTAAATCAAGCCCGCGATGGCTTTTAGTGAAGATTACACCATTTCCCGAATGTCTTAGCCCTTCTGCAAAGTTTTTTCCTCGTGTAATGGTACACAAAATGCCAAAAATATTCATATGAAACGCTTCCTTGGAGTTAATTTCATATCACTTACCTTTGAAAAGACAATCAATCTACAAACTTCAGAACTCAATTCCACTCTGTTAAGTAAACAAAATCATGACTGAACCTATCAGACCACTATGGGAGATGATTCTGAGGGTTTTTTTTAAGTTTCTAAAATCCTCAGTTTACATGTGTAGCCTTAGTTGTCAAAATGAG
Organism: Stylophora pistillata; assembly: GCF_964205215.1. Taxonomy (NCBI): domain Eukaryota; kingdom Metazoa; phylum Cnidaria; class Anthozoa; order Scleractinia; family Pocilloporidae; genus Stylophora; species Stylophora pistillata. The sequence goes on along the minus strand of NC_142527.1, from coordinate 21,195,775 downwards.
ACTTCCATAGCAAAGTTTGGCCATTAATCCTGATCTTGAAAATGAACATTTTAGAACTACTGTATGTTAGTTATCTTGTTTTATTGATGAACAGGAACAATATTTAAAACGCTCTGACCGTACTCAGATATTAGCTCTTCTTTTAGAAACTCATTAAGACACCAGACACTAAAAAGCAGTTTAAATAGATACGCATTGCGGACCTATTTTTATCTACAGTCTTTACCTATCACCCGGGAATATCACATTTAAATATCGCTTTATCAAACCGTCATTTCATATGTGTTGTTGACGTCGAAGTTTTCTTCGAGTTACAAGGCGTACATTAAAATTTTGAGCTGACAAAAGTGTGAGTATCATACACTTGGCCTTCATAGATTCTTCAATGACATGCTTGGTCATGTTATCCAGTTTGTTGAAACGATAGGATGATGAAATGATCACTCATGTCTTTTGTCAGAGTAGCTTTTTGAAAGTTATTTCAGCTGTCTCGGCGAAAAAACGTCTAGCCATCGGTAAAGAGTCCTCGAAATCTTTTGCATAGTTCATCTTCTTTTTGCTCTTAAACTGAAGATATGTACACATTCAGATCATCTGTGGAAGTATGTCAGCTTTTGGTGGCGGCGTTTTGCGAGGCTCTCTTGAGGCAGAATCTAATACGAACGACTACTTTCTTCTGACATGATAGAGGGTAAATTATTGTTTAATACTCTCCTCCTAATTCTTTGAATTCTCCAATAAAGTCTATCCAAATCCTTCAAACCCTACAGCGATTCTCCGCCTACGGTAACACTGGCTCTAGTCCACAAAATGAGGCATCTGCTGAAGGTGTCGTTGTCTCCGAAAGGTAAAGTGAGTGGGGACTGAAACTGACTTTAATTCCTGTTTTAATTTCTTAAATGCTCTCTTTTGAATTTGTATTCTTTAAGAAAATCTCCCCTTAAGATAATCTATCGCTGGATTTTTACTTCCATGCCAGGTGAGCAATATATTTTCCTTGCTGGCATGCTAATTCCGAAAAATCTGCCTACGCCACTCCCTTCTAAGGAGAGAAGGATCCATGTTGAGGATAAACTCGGTGCTCTCTACATTGGACATTATTCCATCGCTGTTAAAAAACTTCCAAGGTTGGCATTTTACTTTGAAATTGCGTACTCTTAGCACTGAAAATAGCTCCGGAATTAAGAAGTTTGCCACATCTTGTAACTTGAAGGTTGTCCTCCTGGACGTGTGCCTTGATGACATGTCGTCTTTGGGTATTTTTCTCTCTCTTACAGTCAGTCGTTGCGACTATGACTGTCCTATGGATTCGGCTTTGGTTGGATAGCATTTATCCATGCTGTTCTGTTATTGAATAAAGGCTGATAGTTTCGAAAGAAACTGTTTGGGGCTGCGTCGGTGGGGGTAACGAAATAATTTGGATATATCAACAAAGTTGAAATGGTAAATTGGTCACCGAAATGGTTAATTGGCCTCCGACGAAGGGCTAACGCTCGAAACGTCAGCTTTTGTAATCGTTACGGTGGCCAATTTACCATTTCAACTTTGTTAATATATCCAAATTGTTCTGTTATTGGCTGTAGTCTGCCAGGATTTTCGGTCTTTGTCTCTTCACCACATATTTCGTTTCTCTACATCCTTGTATCTGAGTCTAGGTCTTCCTTAGTTTCTGAATCCTTCACAGAGCTGGGAGTAGAGCATTTGTCGGGGGAGCCGGTCGTTTTCTATCCTGTGCACGTGTCCTAACCATCTAAGGTTTTTCTCAATCAGTATGTCAGTCATGCATGGCAGGTCTGCCCAGCGTAGGATTTCTTCATTGTTGATTATATCGGTCCATTTGATGTTCATGATGTCTCTCAGCTTTCTCATCATGTAGGCATGTAGTTTGTAGTTTGTAGTTTCTTAACCTGTGACCTGTATATTGTCCATACTTCTGCTCCATAAAGGAGGCTTTATAGTACCACTACTCTATAGACTTTGCACTTCGCTCGGATGGAAACGTGCTTGTTTTTCCACAGCCTGTGTTGGAGTTTACCAAAAGCAGCACTTGCCTTTCCCATTCTATTTCGAATCTCCTTGTCTTATTCTAGCAGTGTTCCAGACAGTACTTCCAAGGTAGGTAAAATCAGTACTTTGTACAAGTGGCTCCTGAATTACCCTGATTGATTTTAGCCCAGGTGGAGGGTTAAATAGTTGACTGGTTGGAACAGGGATTCTGTCTACTTGATGTTTATCTTCAGGATGAATTGAGGGGCAGCCCTGGCAAACTTATAAACAAGTAGTTGTAGATCTGCAGCATTGTGAGCCACCAGGGCAGCATCATCAGCAAACAGCATCTCTCGAACTAAGTACCTAGTAGTGCGAGTTTTTGCCTTGAAGTGAGAGACATTGTAGAGATCTGCCCCATGACTTGTCTGAATGTAAATCCCTTCATGTACGTTCCTAAATGCTACTTTCAACATTGCTGTCAGGTATAACGAGAATAATGTAGGCGCGCGCACACAGCCCTGCTTTACACCCTTTTTGACTACAAATGTTTTGGTAATGTCTTCACCTTGAACTACTTGGGCCTGCATCCTTTCATGTAGAGCTTTGATCATGTTGATGACTTTGTCTGTACATCCAAACTTTTTTAGTATTATCCAGAGGGCTTCTCTTGACACTGTATGAAAGGTTTGATTAAAGTCTATGAGTACAGCATACAGTTGCATATTCTGTTCTATACATTTCTCTTGGATCTGCCCCAGGCTAAAGATCATGTCGATGGTACTTCGGTTGCTTCGAAATCCGCACTGAGTCTCAGGCAAGATGTTAAGAGTTATCTTGTTATTTAATCTGTTGAGGATAATACGAGCCATTATTTTTCCAGCAATAGAAGTGAGATTCCTCTGTAATTGCCAGTCTCTCCTGTTGCCCTTCCAATGTTTGCATCCTTCCAATCTTGTGGCATTTGTTCTTTTGCCCAGATATCAACAATCGGTACGCCTAGATAATTCCGCATTCCCACTCAGTCACGATCATTTATCAATTCTTCTTTCGGAGATATGAATTAAAAATTCTCGATCTGTTGATTCGTAAAGTTTGGAAAAAAATCAAGAGCAAACTCTTGCTCATCGAGAACTAGTCAGTTGAATTGCCTGCTCGTTGGATGATATTTGCAGGACCCAAAATGTGTGTTAACTGAAAAGTGAGTTGACTGGTGCTTTAAACATATCCACGAATTAGAACGCTGAACCATGTCGAATTTATACATTTTAATCGTAAAATAAAATAGAATAACTAAATTCTTGTGAGTTCCTCGTGGAACATTTGGCGTTCAAAGCTTCCGACAATTTCACAGTTATTCATTTCATAACTAATGACAGTGAGGTCAAAGGAAGCCCAAAGCAAAAGGCCGAAGACTACTACTAAAGATGGTTGTGAGGTGGTTTAGTTTTTGTTAATTTTAAGTTCAAATTTTTAATAACTCGCATTAATTATCGCTTTAAATTGAAGGCATTTCATTCTTCGTACAAAGTCTTAGAAAGCGTTCTTATTATCCACGGTTCCTATCGTGACCTAGCACTGCCTTATCCGGGAGATTACGTTCGGAATACACACGCTGTTATGAATGGAAAGAGAATTGAGTAGGAACAGCATTGAAGGGCATGGGGTATGCCCATCAATTTTTTTTTTCTTACACAAATATTGATGTTTAAATTGTGAAGACCATCCCAGTCAGTCTGGGATAGACTGGACACCCAATACAGGTTGGATAAGCACTAGAAAATTTAAAATGAGCCCATGTTCAAGTAGAAATTTAACTTGTTTCGACATAAAGACCTTTTTACTTGAATCTCTTCGCAGCTCAAACTTGATTCTATTTCCTTGGATCACTTTCTATACAGTCTTACCCTTGACAACTCTGATATGTTTTTATTATTTTCCACAACGTTTTGTACAGTTTAGTCTATGCTTAAGACAGTCTTTACTGCCAGCGAGAGGTATTGGAAGTAACCACAATTTTTTAACTGAATGAAATGCCAGTACACTTAATGAGTTATCAGATCATAATTTTTATTGGAGAGGCTGTTTTTGCAAACCAGAAAACTTGAATGTGGCAGCATCATGAACTGTATACGGATTACAAATTTAGTTCCATTCTGATAGGGCAATCGTTACAAATACATAGAAGCAAATCCAAAACAGTGCAAGTAAAGTCAGAACAGGTTGAAAACAATTTCAAGAATATACACACAGTCAGTAACCCCAAAGGCCAGTACCTAATTGCAGAACTGTAGTCTGTTGGGCAATTTGTTTCTGATGCATAGCCAATCAGCAGATTGAGACCAACTGAAACATTGTAAACATTCAAAATGCGACTTGTACAGTGCTACCTGCAGCTTGAACATTTAAATGTGGCTTTCACCCACTGAAAACGAACGTTCACACAGAGGTAAAAGCCCCCAATGAATGAATAGACAGATGAGACTATCCTTTAGCTAGTTTTATATAGGGCAGCAACGAAGGTCCTCACCCTCTCCCAAACCTTAATTCGTACGAGCACACAAGTCGTGGGCTATTTTGATTTATTCAAGTTCCCGGCTACGTCATGATAGGGACCTTAAGAAACCACGACGGCGACGGCAACGAGGATGAGAAAAAACAAGAGATCTGATTGGCAGAACAATAGCTCAGCACGTGCGTTTTGAAACTTTGTCCATTTCTTTGCCGTCCTATGCAAAACAACAACGTGAAATCACCAAAATTTGCGCCGTCTGCGAACCGAAACCGCGACAGCAAATTATTTTAATTTCCATTTGGAACTCAACGCTGCTTTTATACGCCATGCTGAAGTTGAGCTGTGGCGTCGTATGAGACAATAAGCTCATGCAGCCATTTTTAAAAAAATTCTAACTAAGAGTAGAAATTCATTTTTTAATCGACGTATTCCTCGGCGTTGCCGTCCTGACTGCTTAAGGTCCCTAATTACTTCTAGTCTTCCTAGCAGTGTTATTAGCCTTCCTCATTCGGGTACTTTTGCGTCACCTAATTCAATTAAGCTTCTCTAGCATCTCGAAGGATATAACTATCACATAAACGCATCGTCTCCGCTCATAAACTATTACATGACAACTGCATTCAATCTTTTGATGCATACAACAGTCGTCACACGATTGTTATTTCGTGGTGGGTTCCCTAAAGGATTCAAATTTTGGTTCATGTAATCATGGTGACAGTTTTGCATTTTTTTCCTATTGACACATTTGTTGAAAAAAAGGAAATGACTCTCTGGCTTTGGTTAAGAAGAATCTCTGGGAAATCTCACGTACAGTGTTATCATTGTAGCAGCGGCGGGGCATAAATGCCAAGAACTCAGCCTGTTAAAAAAGATCTCCATTTCAATCATTTTTCGTTCATTCCGGAAAGACGAAGGAAGTATGTATCGAGCTCTCCTCTAGGAATATGTCATTCGATTCAAATCTAAGATGCGTCTTTCTCTGTAATATGGATGGATTGAATCGTGCACGAATACGAAAGTAAGAGAGAAATTTGGAGAGAAAACTGCGTATTAAGCACAACAAATTATGTTGGATGTTGCGAACACTGTTGCGATCAATGTACGTTCAATAATTCAGCTTTTTGTTTTCAGTTTAGTATCTAAGTCATCTCAAATGTTTCTGGTTTCATGTTTTCATTATTGATAGGCATAAATCGACCGGCAAAAATCATTAAAATTTCTGACAAGCTTAGCTTTAAGCAAATATTTTTGCCCTAGTGGTGCAGTATGTTCTCCTTGGGTGAAAGAATACAATCAGGATAATTGTAGTAAATTGTTAGCTAAATATATTCAGTTGCAGCTCTACTACCGTGATACAATTTGCAATTTCATTCAAATATTTAGTTTATTGTTGCAAAAAATTGCTGTCAAAGCAAAATTATTAGAAAGAGAGGAGCAACATGTTAAACAAAGAAGACACAAGTTTAGAGTTGCTAGGTCTATCTTTTTTTATTTAAAATGTTTTTAAAACATACATGGGTTGTATCACTATTGAAAATTAAAAAGAGCTAGGTATTATGTCACTGGCACATGCCGTCTTTTTGTCAATGTTTGTCTAGATGTACGCATTTTGTAGTCACAGCCTTAATTTATTCTTTCAGAATGTAGGTGTTATTCCAAGATGATGAAATTACGAATGCTTCAATGGAAATAGCATTGTTAAACAGTACTACCTCGAATAGCCCTTATTCCAGTTCTGCGTGCGCGGTGTAGTTGAACAGCGGCTTCCTGTATTAGTGCACACGAAAGCGAGGCTATTGGGTTAAGCTTTCTCGAAGATTACAGAAGTTGAGGTCGAATTTAGCATGAGCGTCGAAAATGTTGAATTCTTTTCAAAATAAGCATTTTTATCGGCCGAAGAGAAAGTTAAAATATTAAGCGGTAAGTGTTCTCGTGATTTTAAAAAAGGAAGGCTGAAGGAATGGCTTTCGTATCGCAAAGGAACTGCCAAAGATGGAAGTGGTGGATCGACAGCTTCGAAACCCATGCTAGTTCAAAGGTGAGTTCATAATATTTATTTAAATCTTGGCATTTTTACCCTGATGATAAATCGTTGCAGAATCTTAATATCTGTGTACCCTTTCTTTAAAATAGGGTTATAAGCTACATCAAGAACGGATGGGATGACGATTTTCTTGAAAAGGGGCAGGACTTGGCATGTAAACAAGTGAACGAAGCGAGCAAAACTACTAGTACCACCACAGCTGTTACAAGCAGTGGTCTTCCTAATTCTGTGGATTCGAGTGGATCTTTGAGCACGATTGGATCTGTGTTTTCGATGCTCGTCAGTTGCTCATCAATGACATTGATGTCCACAGTCGTATCCTTACTCACATTGAGACATCTCGCAGTCTCAGTTCTCCTCTTTGTTGTTGTTGTTGCTGCTTGTCGATCATGAGGTATTTTGCTCCGAGGTTTTTCAGCGGAGAAAATAAACTTCGTAGGTATAGCGTCCGGTTTGAGTCGCATTCGCTGTCCTCCTATGGACTTTACAAAGCACTCAGGCTCAAAATGCTTGCTACATAGATAGGAATTTTTGTGTGTTCTCCCTTCGGATTTTTACCAGCCATTTCTGGAGAAGATCTTTGTTTGATAGCGGCAACGAATACCGTGTGAGGCCGCAACAATCTTCTTTTGAACTTCGGCTCGTACAGCCAAAAGCTATACAGTGTCTAACCATTATGTTTTACCTAAACTTTAACAGCGATGTAATATTTTCTACACTCCTGCTAGTAATCTTCAGTGAAGCTTGACCCAATAGCCTCGCTTTTGCGTACGCAACCATAGGATACCGCTGTCCAACTAAACCGCGCACGCGGAACTGGAATAAGAGCTATTAAAACTATTTTAAAATATTTGGAAAAGACAATCATCGTTGCAAGTGATGTCTAATTAACCACTGGTTCATGTGTCTACGTGCTTTATCGAAATATGAGGCGTGAAGAGAGCAGGAAAGATGCGAAAGAGTTGCTTGCGGCGAAGCCGAGAGCAGCCCTGTTTCTAAAACAGCTCTTAAACTTTTACAAGTGCTTCGTACCTCTATGAACGCTACACCACTCGATTGTAGAGAAATTGAAGTGGGAATTTCTAGGTTTGTTTGAGGAGAAACTTGAAATTGATTCGCACGTGTACAGACGTCGTGGGCGTGCACCTTTGGAATATCAGGCACGTCCGTTTAGTTGATTTTGATTATTCTAGTTTCCGAGCTATGACATAATCACCTTTAATCCTTGTTAATAGTAATCTTCGTTCTCCAGTCTGCAGTTTTTGGAGTCCACGTTTTAATTTAGTATCCCAAACATTTCGACATGTATCACTATCGCATGTCGTCTCGGCTCATATAATCACGTAATTGTTATCTTAAGGAGGATTTCGCAAGAATTTAAAATCTAGTAGTTCCTGTAATCACGGTGACAGTTTTGAATTTTTCTTTTTCTGAAATGTCGCTTTAAATTTCCCATTGACATATCTGTTGGATAAAAGGAGACGATCTTTGGGCTATGTTTAAAAAAATCTGTCTGGTAACCTTGTGTGCATTTTTTTATTGCGGGATTGGCGGTTTGTAGATCCTAGGGGCCCAGTTGTTCGAAGACCGATTAGTGCTAACCCTGGGTTAAATTTTAATCCAGGTTACTATATTTCTCTGTTCAAGCCGTTTTAAGATAATTTTCGCAGTTCTTCTTAGAGCATGCAAGCACCAAATTGTAAACAAATGAAATTAAAGTGAATTTAATTTTAAAGCTTTCAGATCTGCAATTAAATTTCACGGTAACCCTGGGTTATCTTAACCCACCTTTGAACAACCCGGCCCCTTTTGTTAATCTAAGCTGGCCTAAAAAGCTTTTATTTGGAACTTAAAGAAAAGCACGAAGTGAAAGGCAACGAAGACATAGGCAAGTTTTTGGCCAAAAGTTTATTACATATAATAATGACCAACCTATAATTTTCAAATGCGCTCGCGTGCGACGCAGAACCTGTCCTTACATTTCTAACGAAGTGAAAATGTTGCGATTACTGGTCACTTTACATGCACCACTGCTGATGTCATCTACTGCTTAACTTGCACCAATTGCAAATATTTATACATTGGAGAAACAGGAAGAAGAATTGGTGACCAACTCAAGAGCACCTTCGCAACGTAGAAAGCAACGACAAGGGCGCCTGCAAACAGTCGCTAGAAAGTTTAATCTCCCTAATCATTCTCAGCAGCATATGGCAGTTTGTGGCCTTTCCTTGCATCTAGGCAGTTCTGAAAGCCGCACAACTCTCGAGCTTTCTCTTTCAAATCGGCTCTCTTAATCCTTGACTCTGATGATGACTTCCGCACAGGTTGTCGAAACGTCAGTCACTACCACCGACAACAGTCCTTCTCAGGACTACACTCACCCGGACGATCAGACTACACCTTCACACTCCTGAAAATTTGTTGCTTATTGCAATTATTGAGATAACTAAACGGATGCAGACCATTACCAATTATCTTATCGCCAACATGGCTGTCTTGGACGTTATTATCACCTTATTATTTGTTCCTTCTTAGTGGGCCCTCGAAGCTGGCTGGTCATTGAGTCGCCGCACTCCATTTTGTATAAAAGCGCTTCCTTTCTACAGGACATCACAACTGCTGTCTCAATTTTCAGTCTCGTCGTCATCACTATTGACAGGTATAGAGGAATCGTTTTTCCATGCGAAAAACAACCTATGGGTCCCGCTAAACTTTGTAGAATCGTCATTCCATTGATATGGATCGTATCTATGTCTTTTCACGCAGTGTACTTTGAAATTTGAAATTTATTCGTGCAAATATATAGCATGATCTTTTTCCAGCTTATGTACACTTTCTTTTTTTAATTTTTTTCGTTTTCTAGTCGAAACTAAGCGCACCCACTGAAAGACAATTATTCTCCACATCCGTACCTTTGTGCTTAACTTAAGTAAGCGAAACAACCCTGTGGTGATACTAGAGAGGTACTTAAGAAAAGCAGCTGCCAATGTTTGAAGGATTTCATTTCAGAGTGGATTACCTTGAGAATACGTGCGTTGCTTACTTCTTCCCGGGGATTTAGTAGCACACTCCAATATCAATCATGTAAGTCTCAGTTACTTTTACAGTAATGGTAATTTTGTTATTGCTGTTAGACATTTTAAGTATATGATCTTCTTAGGCAAACTAAAAATATAACGCGGCTATCTTTTGTAGCTTTCTTGCATATCAGCCAATACTTTAAAAGTTTTCTAATCAAGGGGCTTTTAATTTTTGAAAAGATGAACTGTTCCGACAAACGTCGTGTAGCATCCACGCATCTATAAAAATTGAGCGCGTGGAATTAAAATGCCTGAATGTAGGGGGCTACCTTAAGCGCATTTTGGACCAAATGCAAAGATCATCAGATCGGTAGAAAAGGGCTGTTGTATCATCGCTGGAGCACCAGTCGTTTCGTTGCAGGTGGGCGACTCTTAACGATGTCTTTAAGGATGTTTTGCTCAATTTGAGCAAAATAATTTGAGCGAAAAAAATTAATTTTTGAGCGAAAAAAGATTAAAAACGATGAAAAGCCAACTACATAAACTGACCAATGAACCTCCAGAGGGTTTTGCTGAGTTGAAAAAAAAAATATATTAAAACAAAATCATTTAGGGCATTCAGTCGAAAAAAAAACATAAATTGTATAAGAAAGCGTTATTCATAGAAATTTGAAGGAAAACTTATACAACTCATGCGGAGGTTTTTCTTGTTTTGTTTTATTTTTGTTTGTTTTGATCTGGAGACAGCTCGTAAATATTCAGCAAACTTTTAATTTTAAGATATTTTATCTCTTGGCCAGCAGGAGCTTATCTTCTTGGATCATAGAACATCCCCATAATTCGCGGAAAATTGATAACTTCAAACTAAGAACAAGTTTCGAGCACCCTTAAATGTTCTGATTCGTATCTTCGGAAAAAAGATTGATGGGAAGCAAGACCTTTTTGCTGTATATGCATCGAAAAGTGAAAACATCGTAGCAATAAATATTAATGTTGCAGATTTAATTATCGACCTCTGAATCACCAAAGGGTTGCTTTAGCAAAGTAATCAATGCACTATTACCCAGCGTGATACGGTATCAGACAGCGCTCTGTTTCTTTGGTCCTCTCACTTTTCCAACTGTCCTGGACCACAAAAACAGAGTGCTGTTTTATAGGAGGGAGCATTAATGATACAAGATATGCGTAATAGACTTCAAAGGGAATACGACCGACTCCCTTTGACGTCAGGTAATTGATATCTGCCTTAGTGACAGATTTTCCTCCGGTTTTTGCCCATCTAAAGGTGATGAAAATGACTGGTAAGAACTAAATTTCACGCTTTTATGTTCCAGTAGAATGATATCAACAAGGAAGAAAACGTTTAATTCATTTCTCTTCTTTCCAATTGTTTTCTTTCCTTTTTTTATCTTTTTTTTCTTTGGAGGGGGGGAAGTGGGAGGATCAAGTGGGGGGTTTTAAAGTTTGCCGATCAAATCCAAGAAATCAAATTTTCATGCTGCACTTTATGGTCTGGTGCCTCCAATCACCTTGCAATGCAGCTACGGACGTATTTAAAGCACCTCATAAACATTGATTTTTATTTGGCTACTCTGCTAGGTTTTCTTTCTGGAACACCCCTGAGAGCTTCAACAGAACAAAAAGCACTGACAGTCATTTAAGGCCAAGTTACACTGCGGTAATTTCCGACAAGTAATTGTCTGATGAATATCCAACCCTTGTCTTCAGTGTACAATAATACTTCCAAACTGTAACATGATTTATCACTCTAAATGCAGCAGTCAGTATTTAGTTTAAGGGTTCCCTTTCTTGTGTTTTTCTTTAAATCTTTTATGCGTCAGTAAAACTAATACAAAAAAGCGCGAGGAAACAAACTGAGAAAGGGGAAGCGATCTTTCGCTAAGCTAGCATTACGAAAAACACTAATCTTTGAAAAAGTCTTATCGTTACAGTGTAGTTTACCAAGGTGAGATAAGGTAAGATAAGTAACATTATTTTCATCAATTTTTTTACGATACATTTTTTGCTTCATTCCTTTCGTTAAGATAAACCTCACAATTTGTACATTGTTCGACGACAGCTACAATCAATTAAGGTTCACCTCCAAGGGACTTTTTTTTCTGTTAAATACATATTTTCTCAAGACTTAATCGTTAAGAAAAAACATACTAGTGATATTTGGTCCTTAATCAAGATAATCATGCGAGGCCGGCTCACCTGCACATTGTTTTAAACTTCCGGTCGGCAGACATTGAGAACACAAGTCCTACGTAATACACGCGCCTGGAGGCGAGCGTTATAAAGGATTAAAAAAACTATACATAATTCTATTCTCTTTCAACCCTTTCTTTCATCAACTATAGAGAGAAAGATAGAATTCTAATGCGTCAAAAAAATTCCTTTCCATTGTGCTGCTTAGGTGGTGAATTCGAAGTGGAGACCGGGTTCGTGTTAAGCATGATAAAATTACGTGTGATAATACAATAGAACTCCATCCGAACTGCTGCAAACTTTTTCTAATTAAACCGACACGAACGCTCTTGGATCAAATTAAACAAATACAAACAATTACGAATCACATTTGAACGGGTTGGTTTTCGAATCACATTTGAAGGGTTTGGTTTTCGTCAGACATTCGTTTACTATCCTTCATTTTTTACCTGTTTACTAGCAAAGTGCAGTTTATACTGGTTTGTACTTGGGGGCGAATTAGGAAGGAAGAAATTAAGTGTTCGAAAACGTTATAATTTATTTATTTATTTATTTATGAATGAGACACCACAAACGTTGAGAGATTTGTACCTCAAACGAAAGAACGGATGTTTTAATACTAAAATAACGTTTTTCCACTTTTGAATAAACAGGAAGACGAGATGACCTTGATTCATTTTATGTAAATAGTTTGGTTACCTAAACCTGTACACATCGACCAGTTAGCCCGCGTAGCTTCTGGTGAGATAATCAACGTTCCACAAAGAGGAGGAGGAGGAAAGAAGAGGAGGAAAGAGGAGGAGGAATGAGGAGGAGGAAGGAAGGAGGAGGAAAGTGGAGGAGGAATGAGGAGGAGGAAAGAGGAGGAGGAATGAGGAGGAGGAAAGAGGAGGAGGAATGAGGAGGAGGAGGAGGAAAGAGGAGGAGGAGGAGGAGGAGGGAGGAGGAGGAATGAGGAGGAGGAAAGAGAAGGAAGAAGAGAAGGAGGAGGAAGAAGAATAGAAAATATACGAACCCACATGAACGAGATGGACAGTTCCGTTTCGCATATAAGAAAAATAAACATTTGGTTCTATATGAGCGCGCACTTTGAATTATTATAATTAATATTTCAAAGTACGCGTTCTTTTAAGGTTTGTTAGACATAACGGAGAAGGATGTATGCAATATGATAAAACTCGAAGTGTCTACCTCCACATTCATTTCTTACCTGCTCACGCAGAGTGCAGACGATGGCGAGTACTCAGGATCTTTCCGCGGTTCTAAAGTCGTATCGGCAACAAATGCATGCTGTTCATGCTTGCGTTAAGTATCAGGAAAATGTGTTGAAGGAATTTAAAAAAACATGCTGAGAATGGAACGTTCCCCAAAAGATTGAAATCAATGAAACTTTACCTTAAGATGCAAAGTCCTGAAACTCAGAAACGTGTCAATGAAGCGTACCATCAAGTAGAATGTATGGTCTTAGATCAAGCGATTCAAGAGATTGAAAAGAATCTTGCTGCACACAAAGAACAATATTAATCCTTGCTACAACAGCGAAAAAGTGAGCGACAAGTACTGGAAGGCAGGAAAGAAAAGACACCCAAGATATATCACCACACATAGGTGAAAACTGAATTGATTGAATTACAGAAAAAAATACGATCAACTCTGTGCCAAGTTAGACACATTCTCAAAATCTAGCGAGAACAAAGATATCTTACACACGGGTGAAAAGGGTGTTAATGGTGTATGAGGCGGTGATATGTTAGGGAAAGTGGTGAGACAATAATAAATAAAAAGCAGAGAATCTTACATTTTTCATTAGTATCACTGTGACACGAAATGGGAGTCGTGTTACCTTGATAAACTTCTGATCGGATAATGCCACACCTTTGCCACTACTGCAATAGAGCATTCACGCGTTCGGATAACAAAGAGCGTCACGAGAAAAACTCATGCGTGAACTCAAGGGTGAATCCAAATCAATGGTTCCCTTCAACTGTGAATACCCATTCCATTCCACCCGTGACTACAGACCCGACTCAGTCGTTCGATCTATCACAAAGGTGGTGTGAGGGATTCAAATTCAAATCACCCAGTAGCATATTAATCGTGGGACCTTCGGGATGCGGTAAAACTTGCTTCACCAAATCATTACCGCTACAACATTTGGATGAATTTTTTGCGTCACCCCCTGCCGTCATTCATTACTGTTACGGTGCTTGGCAAGATGGATTCCGTGAGATGCATCAACATGGTATAAAATTTCACGATAACCTACCCGATGAAAAACAGTTAAAGCAATGGTTCCCTAAAGATGGTGGATTACTGGTCATGGATGATCTTATGACTGAAGGAGGAGACGATAAAGAAGTGTTAGACCTTTTCACCAAACATTCTCATCATCGTAACATTACTGTTATCTATCTTTGTCAAGATTGTTTCCACCTGGCAAATATGCAAAAAGTATTTCAAGGAATGCCCATTACGTGGTTGCTTTCAAAAACCCACGCGATCAATTGGGTTTCAAAAATTTATCGTTACAAGCCTTTCCCATGGAATGGAAAGATATTATGCAAGTGTATTCTGAGGCAACTCAACGACCCCATGGGTATATCACCCTGGATTTACATCCTGCTAGTAAGGATGCTCACCGCGTATTCAGTCATCTTTTGACACATGAAGGATGTATGCGATTATATCCTAGAAAAGTGAAACTTTAAAACAGCCCTACACATTATTCAGAAATCATTTAGGAACAACCACCAGCAAGTACACATCGAGAAAACTTATGGTGCGTGTGTGACCATGACTGATAATTCTCAGGACCTAGATGTCTTTGGCGAACCACTAGAAGAAGATGAAAAGCCTGAAAACTCAGATGATGAAGAAGATGATGAAGAAGGTGAAGATGAAGACAAGGATGACGGTGACAATGACGATGATGATAACAATGTCTGTGTGAATCCGTGGTCAGATTTGAAACAGGAAGTGAAAGAAGTTATGAAAACAACTTTGGCTGAACAAGAAGAAGAACAGGAAAAAGAGGGGACATCCGAGAATGAGAATTCGCTCTTACCTTCAGCTAGGCGTAAGTTGAGAAGGTTATACTTGCACCGTCTAAAGTGGTATAACCGTATTAAACAGGATAAAATACATAGGTAAGTCATGCATACCGCTCGACGATTGACGAATGAAGACGGTATGGATTGGGAGGAGGCATTAGAGGCTGCCGTGGCCAGGAGAAAATTCATATTGAATCGTCTGATCAACAAACCGTCATTGGATGAAAGCGATGATGATGATGATGATGATGATGATGATGATGATGAAAAAGAGGAGGAAATGAACACCGTGTAACCACTGTAGTAGGGGCATAGTATGCATGTATGTTTACGCGAGACAAAGACAAAATAAAATCATGTTGTAAACAATTTTTGTCGAATTTTATTTATGACCATACTAAGTTAAGAAATGTACATCATCTGCTAGTCCGTTATTAGAAACGTCTATCACATCAAACTCTCTGGGTGTTACCTGCGACACCTCTGTGTTCGATTCTGTGTTCAATGGACCTGTCTTTGCAGACATGTGTTCTACAGTCATTTCTGGTAGCAAAGGAGGGTGCTGGGTTTTTCTCTTTTAGCTTATAAGGACGAGTTCTCTTTGCTTGCTGCTTTCTCTTCTTTTCGAAGCCTGTACATGAGAGGGAAATTATACATTTTAGTATATTTTATATTTCTACGATAATTGTCTTAAACGCTCAGACTTACTTGTTATCTTTAGTAAACTTCCATAGGTGATCTGGACGAATCACGTTCCTTCCATATTCTCCATTATCAAAACACTTCATAGGCGAAAGAGTACAGCTCACGTTATGTCTCCAATCAATCTCTCTTCTCTCTTTCTCTCCCACGAATATCGGGAAGTTTGCTTCAATGAAGTCACAAATTTGACAGGGGAACATACCCCTTTTACTGTACTAAAGTTAAGAACGTCGACTCGATCCCTCACTAAATATGAAACCGGTTTGTCAGAACTTAGAATGGCCTTTGCAATAACAGCCACATGTCTCTACTTTAGGCATGTTTTCGTTAGTGATGCTCTTTAGGCTTGCTTAAAACCACTTTTATACAGCCTATGCTCCATTTCCATTGGTTCATCATTGATTGACACATGTCATAACTATTTACACTCTTTCCTCCTCTTTCTTCAAGTAATATAATTTATTCTTCACATGGACTCACTCGTTCTAGTCATTTTATTCCTCAACTTTACTCAGTTCTTGGGACTCATATACACTCGCGGTAAGACATTACCACTAACAAATGTGACAGTTTAAAACAGTTTATTACACTGGTCATTCTATGTACACTCTTTCCTTCTCTTCCTCTTTCTTGCTCCTGCGCGCGCGTCCGGAATGCGGTCGTGTAGCGACCGTGGCAATGTTTCCTCGTTTTAGTCATGTTTCGTCACATGTAAAGCAAGTCCATGTCATATGAGCTAAATAAGTCTTCGGACTATACTCCTTGCAATTCTTCCAATCGTCCTATCCCATATAGATGCCAAGGTTTTGTGTAAAACGTGCTTGTACATATGTACTTGCTATGTTACCTCTCTTTTTACCGCTTTTATTTTGTGCTTAAACGGAGTATCCAGGAATGGTTTGATTGTATTTATCTTCTCTTCGACTCCTATTTAGGGATGAATTTCAGTGAGATACACCACTTGTCTGATTGGATGAAATCGAACTTTCTTCATCATCACTTTGGTCCCATATATGATCATACCATTACGACTCATAGCCACTCTTATACACCCATTGCTAGATTTCCATTGGTCTATCATTGATTGACACACGTCATAACTCGGTAACAACTTGGACAGACAGGTCATTGACTTTGATTCCGAAAAAATGTAAGAATACTATGACTTGATTAAAACTTGATGGACAGATAATAATGAGACTACCTAGGTTACAACGCCTGCTGGCATTTCGTATTTTTCCCCGGTTTGTATGCTCTATGCATGGCTCATTTTTCCCGAGAAATGGGAATGTTCATGAGCAAGGTGCTGCGTTTTTGAATACCCTTTTGTTCGATTTCTTTTCTGATAATCTTTTTAAACGGGAGATTTAATTATTTCTCTTCGAATCATTGTCATTGAATTGGGTTGATGTATCGTTGTTTTTTTTTTCCTCACTTCTGGAATTTTGTACAGAATTTAAATCACTTTCGTCACTGCTAGTGATCACACTCGCGCGTTACAGTTTATTTTTAATTAAGATTTGAACTACAGTAAATATTTTTATTGAGAAAAAAGCTATCGCATGTTTATACCTCGAACGACCCATTGTTCATTTTCAGAGAATTTTGAATACTCATGAACTGAGTGATCACCATCCGAACTATTTTCATTTTATTGGAGTAAGATGAATTATTCAAATCCCATCATAGGGTTTAGGCGGAAACAAACCTTTTTTAATCTCGATTTTTTTTTACACGATACGCATGCTGATGACATCTTGACATCACTTTTGCCATTGGAAGTAGGAGTCGCCATTTTGCGTTTTATTGTTTCCATTGTTTGTGTCACTCAAATGTTTGACTGTTAGGGTTTTTATTTTGATTTTAATTTGGGTTTAGGGTGAGAGTTAGAGGTGTGGTCATGTGAGTGACCGCAATAACCCAGGTTCGAATCCTAGCCACGACAATTTTTTTCCTTTTATTCTAAAATGAACGTTTTTTGAATATTCATTTTATCTTGAAATCATTTTCCCTAAGGGAGGATTAAACACCATCTTAGGTTTCATTATTTTTATTGTTTTTACACCATCTTAGGTGACCTTTATTTTTCAAATTATGAAAAAAAAAACACGCTCCTATAACCTACGTAAGTTAACCCTAAACCAGGATTTACTCAACGCTTTTATTTTGTGTTTCCTTCCTACATCTCTCATACGTTTCCTTCTAATTTTCAAGTGTAGATACTCTCTTGTCCTTGAACCGGTATGAGTAGTTGCGTGATACTATGTATCATTCGTAAGAAATACTCATATTTCGTCTATCCACTTTGTTTTCTAGAGTGCTTCTATCTTATTTTTAAATTGTCTTGCCAAAACGCTTTTCTCTCTATTTCCTCTTCTTATTTTAGTATACACCATTCGCATTGACTGCAATCACGGGAGAAATCCTAAAAATCAGACATTATAATACTGACCAAGAGTTTATAGCGACAAGGTCTACCCGAACACTTTGACAGCTTGTCAATCCCTGTGTCTTACGATCGTACATCTCTTACATTTTTTAAACGTA